>NC_068364.1:38546763-38846763 GCF_020536995.1 Dreissena polymorpha
CAACATGGTAACTTACATGTATATTGAAGTATGATAACCGTGCTAACACTGCTTCCATGTTTCATTCATAATCATTTTGTTATTAAAAGCAGCAATTGATACGCGAATAAGATTTTGATTTATTAAATGAATTTCATTCGAACATTTCTTTAAAACCTTTATAAATACCCGCCCTTACCAGTTAGGTCTTGAAGTCTGGATATCTGCCCTCGTGAAGTATCCACATGCGCTGCGATGGTGCTTGTCTTCGAATTAAGATCCGACAGCGTCTTTTCGAAAGTTTCATCTCTGGACTGAGTGTTTCGCTGTGCGGTCACAACTTCCTGTTGCACAGTCGCTATCTGCGCTCGTGTCTTATCAGAGGCCTGTTTCATCTCGGATTTAATATCAGACTGCGTCTTTTTCAAGGAATCGACCATGTCAAAGAGGCTACTGTCGTTATACAGCGTTAACACCATGTCTTGCTCAAGCTTTGATATCTGCAGCCCCGTTGCGTTGAACTCTTTATGTATAGTACTCGCCAAAACGCTAACCTCGTACTTAATAATGTCGTGCTTGTTATCAAGTATTTCTAAACGTGCTGAGAGATCGCTTGTGTTGTTCATTGTCTTCTCCAATCGCGATTGGGCTGCAGCCTTCTCCTGTTCCAGTCCGCGTCTCAACAGGTGAGTGCGTCGCCCTACTTCCGATGATGCGACCTCTTTCACATGACTGTCTATATTATTGAGTTTCTCCTTGAAAACGACCATCTGCTGACTAAAAGTAGCTACCTCACTGAGCCTCTCTACCAAGGAGATTACCTGCTGATTCGTTTCGGTCATCGATGTAATGAGATCCTTCATCTCTTTTTTCATTATATTCTGGTCTAATGTTAGTGTGTCTAACCTTGCAGACAACATGCCATATACATTGTCCCATGTTAAATCACACTGTCCGCCATTACCTAGTAGAATTACCGACCACAAGAAATAAATCAGGAGACACATGTTTCAAGTCGTAATATTTTTCTTTTTTACGCTGTTAACTTTATTATTTTCGGTCCGCGAAGTCTGTTGTTCTAAAGCACTTTGCCTTGCATAGAATATTAATATGTTATCTTACTTTGTACGGATTTGTGCGAATAAAACGGAAGTATCTTGTTTAAATGTCGAAGTCGTTTTTACAAATATAAAGTGTTTCTACTTATGTAGTATTTGGTGTTCCAGACATTAAAGGGGCATTTCGACGGAAAATACTATCTTATAATTTCAAAAATAATATACCGGTTTACTGTTAAACAGTATGTCATAAAGTATAATGCATTTGTGGCAAGATATGTCCACATTACAGCGTTATGCATAAATGCACCGAAAATGCATGCTGCATTTACTATTACATAACATTATCCAATATGAATGCTTTAACTCATGTTAATGCAAAAGACACTAGGTACTAGAGCTTAGATATTTATGGTCTAAGCTGTGGGTCGCATTGTGTATTGCTATGGCATCTTAGTGACTTACAATACAAACACAGTGTGGAGTTTAATTTTTAAGCGAATTCACGTTTATTCTTTTCTGAGTTTATTCTGGTATCGCAAATCAACAATTACGTAGGTTTTATTACATTTTGCATCTAGAAACATCATTTATGTTTTTGTTTAATTCCTTAACAGAGCGATTAATTTCTGATTTTCTGACCTCCCGAGGAACCGAAAAAAGACCGAACCGACCTACATTGAAAATATTCATTAACACAATTAAGTTATTCATTAAACATGTCACTTGATGATTTTCTAAATATAGCATTCCTCAAAGGTATGATTTGATAGGCTGTTACGCGGCAGTGTTGGGTATTACGTCTGCAGATGTGGTGTGCGTAGCCAACCGGCCGTTAGAACGGGAGCATTCGTATCGCATTTGCGTGTTTAAAACAATGTTCAGTGGGAAAATTTTAAATTTTAAAACTAACGCTTTATTGCATTGGCATTAAACGATTATTTTCCGATTCAAACACAAATATGATGTGGATGAAACATATCGTTTTGTGTTCAAACCTTCAGCGTCATTATCTTAAATAACGCTTTCTTTCTTTCTTTTCTCAAGTTAACCGTGTCGCTTACTTCTTACATGCAAAGAAAAAAAACTATTGAGACTGATTAAGTATCTCTTGGTCCGAGTGTATTCACTTCCTCATAGATATTAAGAATTTCCTCTAGGAGGAACCCTTGGAAATGGATAAGTTCTCCTCACAAAAGTGAAATAATACTTCTCTGAAGTGCGTAAACATCATTGAGATTGTAAAGATGATAGAATAATTTTCTCTTCCTTGTAATGTTTCATTTAAATGTATAACATTTAGTGTTGTAGGGAATGATTTGAAAAAGTTCAAGTATAATTGATTGTATTAGTAGGTTATTCTTCATAATGTAAATTATGACATGAGGAACGTCTCAACAAAGTAGAAAGATGAACACATATAAAAAGAACAATGTTACTGAGCAATATTACCGATCAATCTAACCATCGCGTCGTTTTAAAAAAGTCGTACATCGATGCATGTAGTACACAACACACGTGTGGTTTGCGCGCGAATATTATAAAAATAGTGAAAACCTCGTGTTGAATCGCGTATGAAAGAGAAGCATGTATTTGTTAAAGCTTATTGCTTATTTCGTTGACATTGCAAACTAACGACATAACACATAGGTACTTCTTTTCCGAAAGCTGCGTGTGTGTTTTTTGTTTTTTTTCGCATGAATACGAAATAAACATTATTTTGACAACAGTTGTCAATTGACTCACAACACCCTAAATTGCTCGCCATAAACGCCAAAATTTATTATACAAAGTTGGGATTTACATGTTTATTTTTTTACACAATGCTCTTCACTCAATACTTCATTTGAAACACGAAAAATAAGTTGAACGATAAAAATAGTATATCTTAAGCTTAAATTGACGAGTCTTACTTTAACATAACTGTTTTTGAAATCTATCTGAAGTAGTAAATATTGCAACTACGTTACATGTTTATATTCAGATAGTAGCGTTAACAAACGTAGTCGTTGTCAATTGTTTCAACAAACTCACACCAGCCCATCTTATGGTATGACTAAAAATAAATAAAATAAATGTTAATGTTTTTGTCATCTTGTATGTATTGTACTGGATTTTATAGGTTATTGGTCACTTTCTTTGAATAAAATTCTAGCGGGTGCAAATCAGATTTTATTTCTTAAAAAAATGTTGAAATTCATTATTCTTATGTTATATATTGTATGTTGTACGTTACGTTTTAAATTTTCTCGATTAACGATTTGTTGTATCACTCTCAATTGCGTGTGATATTTATACAGTATTGCTAACGTTTGCGCGTTAATCGTGCGTCATGTTCAAGTGAAATCACACCGCGCTTTTCTGTCTTTCCCGGGCATGTCTTATTGAGAGGCAATCTCCACGCAGAGTTGTCGTTCCTTGCTCTCACATACACCTCTGCAACGAGCTCGCAGCCATAGATTGCCAAGATGCTTGACATAATCAAACACATTCAAAGTATATTCATTTAGAAATTTAGGATTGGTGACAATATACAATGAAAAATAAAATTTTAGTTCACGATACATCGGGCTAAAACCTGGTAATTTGTATGCGTGTTTTAAGAACTATTTCATTGCCAATTTACCCAAATAAAAATATTACGCTCACTTCACTTATGTAAACAAATGTACAAATTTAGCGACATTAGTTAGTAGAAGGCTCTTGAACACTTTTCATACGGACAACTTGGTGTGTGTAAACAATCAAAATATTTCAGCATATAGACTTGATAATGCTAACTGTATTACCCATGCATACATTTTTCAACCCTTTAAACTTAAAGATGACATCCATTACACACCTGATTTTTACCTCTGACAAAATAAATGTGAACCCATTGGACAAAAAGCAAAAAGTGCTCTCAGGCTAGTGATTTCAAAATATGACAGTAAAGACTGCCTGTGAAGAATGGCATAATTATTTTAGATGATTAAATATCCTCCTTATTACAACATGATCAGACTCCGGTCGTTTTCGGTTCATGTGCTACATTAGTATCAATAATACAACTCTCAGCTTTATAACTCAAAGGGTTGCTGAGAGTTGCAATGCGCTGTCTATTGTCCTAAGGTGCAAAATTTGATCACAACTGCAAGCGCTAAGGAACACTAAATTTCTGCAACATCTTATCAACGTTTACCTGCCTAAATCACAGACTGGTGCAAATGATTAAAATAAAATTAAATCAAGAATTAATTGCTTTTTATCTACTGTGTTATTCTTTCGTACGCTTTATGTATTATATTGGAACGATTTGCGGACGTTTCGCGCCTAAGTTTTTTCGCATCCTTGTCGTTTCGCTCCCATTAAAACAAATTGATTCTTGTAGTTTTCACGTCAATGACACTATTGAAAATTTAGTGTGTAATGTTTTAACATAAATCGCAAATTGAAAGCTATATTCCGGGTTAAAAACTTTAGGTCACTCAGGTGGTCTAAACAGTTTTTCACATGCACTCAGGATGTTCATCCAAACGTATTCGATCATCTAGCGCTTTAATTCGTTTTCTGGATTCGATCGGGTCATTGTTACATTACATTTTCACTCTCATTAATTATATCATGTCAAGCTTTATTTTATTGTCGAGTGTGGTCTACAAATGTATAATTACTCATACATGGATCTTTAAAACAAAAAACAATATAATAAATAAATACTTGATAAGTTAAGTTGACATAGATTTATTCTCAGCAAATCCGCAACTTTTAAAAGAGTTTTATAAAGATCGCCAGCTGTTTGTCACAGTTATCGGTTTGAGTAAATAAATGATTAGTGAATCGTACATTCCATTTGCTAAATTACACTTATTGGCGTATCATCTGCTTTATCGCAATTAGATCATAGAGAAATAATTGTTTAAGACTTATGCTATTAAACCGTTATCACATTTTAACGGTCAACGAATTTGCAAATTTTCCTTCACATCTTGAAGTTGAATTGAATTTATTAAAAATCCTCAAAAATGAAATCATGTTCATTCGTGCATGGACGAAGCTAAAAATACAGTCAAAATGATTTAAAATGTCATCACTGTTAACGGAAATATCATAAAAAGACCTTATTATACTACAACTAGAGACAGAATTTTAATAGAAATGCATACATATTATGAAATTATCAGTTCTATTTTTGAAATGTATTATACTAAAACCATAGACATAATTTTACAAAAATACATACATGATATTAAATAATCAGTTTTACTTCTGAAAATACCAAAAATGGTATCCATTCCAACTTAATGTCTTATTCCTTTTTTACATACTACAGTGTGTCGAGAAAGATTTTTGTAAAGCCCACTTCCACAAAGCTCCATAAAACTGTCATAAATGTCGAGTTTCAATGTGTGCATTTGTCAATCTAGGTTTTTCCGAACAGTCACTTCATAATTCATCATGTTAATTCAAAATATCTTACGTGAAATGTTAACCATGGGGAGACAGCATGTTGTGTGCAAGTCTTGTTCCCATCGCTCAAGGTCAAAGTCATTCTAAGATGTCACAAAGGTCAATCATGGGCACGATGCAGCTTGTTTATTAACTACAAGACGCTTGACTTTGAGTTTGACATGTTGCTGACAGTTATCTTGCATATTTATTGTTGTCAACCTGCACAAAGGCTACACTATGGAATTATGATGTTAGGGATTAAAACAAAGATAATGTTTCCCTGTGTGTTTGAATGACCACAACAGAATGAAACTAAGAATCTTTTAATGGTTGACATTGTAGAAATAGCGTGGATTTCAACATGATTGGACATAAAGATTTGCAATTATAATTAGAACATCAACATTTTAGGCTTTTGTCTGAATATGCTCAACATTCTGTCTTGTTTATTAAGTAGTTTAACAACAATAATAATGTTTCAGCTCATCTGAAAACAGAATGTACAGGTGAGTTGCTGTGATTATCCTATGTGCGTCGTTGTGGGTTGTGCAGAGTGTGCTGTCAACATTAAGTAGGTTACCGCTCTAGGGGCCACATTATTCATCTTGATGAAACTTATTGAGAATGTTTATCTAGACAATATCTAGGACATGTTGGCATCTAGGTCAATAAGAAAGCAATTGTTACCACTCTAGAGGCCACATTAATGACTCATTCTTGATGAAACTTGGTAAGAATGTTTATATTGATATTTTATAAGCCAAACTTGTATCTGGGTCACGCTTTTAAACGATTAGGTCACCAGACTAAATCTTAGAAAAACCTTGTTACCACTCTTAAATTAAAATATTTGACGCAATCGTGTAGAAAGTTGGACAGAATATATATATTGACATGCTAGGCTGAATGTGAGTCTTGGTCATGATGGTTTCAAATACAAATTAACCAAGTAAATTCTAAGAAATTTCTTGTGACCACTCTGTAGGCCATATTTTGTACTTAATCTTGGGGAAACTTGTTCACAACGTTTTCTTGACATAACTAGGTCAATTTTGAATCTAGGCCATGTGCGTTTAGAAACTAGGTCATACCCTCAAATCTTTCCTTAAAATCGACAAGTCTTGTGACAACAATTATGACTTACGTTTTCATTAACTTGGTAAAAATATTTATTTTGACAATATCTAGGCCTAGATTTAATCCGAGTCAGGTTCTTCAAAAAACTAGATCCCGAGGTCAAATATTATTTAAATAAACTTGTTGCCACTCTGGAGGGTACATTTATGACTCAGTCCTGATGAAACTTGGTCACAATGTTTGTCTTGACGATATGAAGGTAATGTTTAAATCTGGGTCAATAAGTGTCAATGACAAGATCACCAGGTCAACTCTAAAACAATTGGTGTCTCTATTATTTGTTATTTTCTGCACTTAACCATTACATATGTAATCTAAAACCATTTAATTGCAAAATCTTGCAGGAATATTCATGCAAAAAATTATATCATTTCACAAACTTAAGACGAACATAATCGATGATCCATTTTATTAATCAATAATAAAAAAGATTATGAAATAACATTATTTATAATTTGCACTGCTATTGTTTACGTTAAACAGTTGATTTAAAATCACCAATTAAATAACTAAAATAAAATACAGGAAAGCATAACGAAGTTCATGTAATATCTTATATTCATGTATTTAAGATCTATCAAATGTCAGGTAGTAAACCAGGTGAACATTAGAACTTACTTTAAGGCAGGAAATCATTATTACCTTGAGCACTATGAGTACATTGTTTGATACTGTAAGATCATGCTCTCACTGCTTTCTCCATCAATCGTTCACCAAGTTTGTATTACGCCAGGCTTCAAAATGAATTTCCCAAATGATTCACTCTCTAATTATTTTTGTCGGTTCATCCATTCTTCTATTCGGAACTCAGGTTTCCATGTGATATCTCTGGAGATAATGACTTGAAATTAATGAGTTTTATATAAACTTCCCTATAGAGTGGACATGTGAATATTGTCCTTCGAGTTGGGTTATTTTGTCTCACCTGAGCACAACGTAAAGTCTTCGGATAACGTGGTTTTCGTTGAATTTCCATAACTTGTTCTTTATTCATACCAATAAAAAAGGACATTCAGCATCATAATATTCATAAGGCTAAAGTACATTAAGAGGTTGTTGTAGACGTGCATCTTGAAATTAAATAAATTCCGGAAATAAAGTTGGGAAGCCAAACTAGATAATTGGCAGTAGACATTTGGAGAACATTAAAAATGTGTGTCAAATGTTTAGCTCAGGGGTGCACGATGTGCTACGTGTGAGCTTTCGGTATGGCCATTTGTCCGTCTTGCAACAAATGTAAATTTTTCGCTTTTTTCATCTCCTTATAAAATGCTGATCAGATTTTCACAAAAATTCATATCAATGACGCTTTGGCGACTGTCTTTCCCAGGGGTTATAACTGACACAGCCCTTAGGACATTGGTGTAATATTATTTAACATTGTTTATATAGACTTATATAACAAAAGATATCTAAAACTTGACGCGTAAAGATAGTTATATTTGTTATTTAAAAGCGTAAAGTGTTATTCTACAAAGTTCGTTTTTATCAAGCCTCTATTGTAAAACTTGGATCACGTTTGTACAACAAGACTTTATTTTGCATAATAATATTAAAATAATTGTCCCTAAAGTGCCAAGGCCCAGAAGTTAGTAAAAGTGCATAATGGTACTCTACAAATTTTATTTAATTCATAACCTCTGTGGCCAAATCCTTGCACGGCTGTTTATCACGGGCGCCATCTCTTTTTTGAGCTGTATAAATTGAATATGCTCATTTGCTTGTGTACATGATAATAAATTAGTATAATTAGCTGTTTTGGCATCATCAACCTCTATAATGTGGCCCTAAGGTCAGCTGCAGATATTCTCTACCTGAAAAAGTAAAAATACCCAAGAGAAATAGATATAAAATGAAAAAAAAACATGCACAAATGTATTTTAATTTTATTTTTATGAATGAAAAGAAGTGATAAGTCCTATTAAATTTATGATTTAGCTAAATATGCAGGCTGGCTTAGTTTCTTGCCTACTGCATTGTCCATACTGTTAAAATGCACACCGTTCCATGTTGGTGGAATTGGGCTCTGTTACAACGTTCATGATTTACGCACAAGTTATTGTTACGTTAGTGGCTCACAGAGTCCCTGGCGTTAAATTCTGACTTCATGTTGGACATAAACCTTACACGGTCAACCAATATGCCATTGATTTCGAGTCGAAAAGCAATTTAGACCTTGTTCAGCCAAAATAGGGTTGGGATCTATTTAAATTTTAACTATTCAAGATCAAAATATCTTAATTCATGTATTTTGAATGCACTAATTCTCTACTCTGTTGCGAAGAAAAGACCAAAAATCAATCGCCCTCTCATATTTTGCACTAGCAGAAAATATTTCATTTTACCCTGAAGTTAATTTAGGTTACAATGTACTAAATATTTCTTTAACAAATTCAATGTTTAAGCAATCTCTTCAACAAAACGTCAAACGTTTTCGTTTAGACATCCTCATAACCATACCTTTTCTTAAATAGCATTCAAAGCCAAATTGTTTTAAACAATAAAAAGGATAGGTCATGTGGTATGTAAGAATGAATTCGACGCGAATCAATGGTCACTGTTTCACGACAATCTTTTTACCGGCTTCTCTCCAGTTGATGAGGGTTTCCCGCAAATTGTCAAAGTCCCGTGTTGTCTCTAACCTAAAGACAAATCAGTGAATTTTTAGTTTTTTGTTTCCTACCATATCAGAGACGGTTTTCACATGGTCGTCAAGATGGCGATGTTCATGCTGAGACAGTTATTTGTTGCCGTTGCATACCCTTTATGACTGAATTTTCAAATGACGCTAACTTTCCAGCCATATTGGTAAAAAGGTGATTAGTTTTTATTTCGTATCTAAATGCAGTTCATATCTAAACTTAACTCCCCTTAAATTTTCTTAGTGGAGCTGTATCAGGGATTAGATCACACCACCTAGAAATTGTGCAGCGAGTAATGTTGAGATATAAAGCGAATATTAATAAGAAATAAATGCTAGTATTTTCCTTACTGATACTGATATACTGGAAGTTGAGCTGTATAAAAAATTAATACAAGTAAAAAGGGCATACCAATAAAATAAAAACCTGCCTCAGCATGGCCGTCGCCATCTTGACTATCACATCATTACCTCCGCTGTATATGCACACATAAATATTCAACAAGAGGGCCTGAAAGGCCAAAAAACGCTCACCTGAGATTTGAAGGAACTTACATGTTCTTTTCAGCCTAAGATGTCAACTTTCATGAAGAGTGGATAATACATGTAAATTCTAGAGTTCTAACAAAGTTTTACTATGTCCATATAAGAATAAACTTTCCGTTGTCTAGCGGCCACGTTTTTCAACAGACCGAAACCATTTTCGATCACATCCAATATATCATTACAAAAATAATTATTGTTATAAACAAGTTTCATGACGATTGGACTAGACATGTGACTTTTAGAAAATAAAAAATAAAATAAAAAAGTTTTTACCATAGCCCCCTGGTGTTCATGTTGTTCAACCAACCAGAACTATTTTCGAACTTGTCCAAGATATCATTGGGACAAATATTCTGAGCTAGATTTATAAAGACCAGACAATAAATGTGGCCTCTAGAGTGTTAACAATGTTTAACTATAGCCATTAAAAACCATATAAGGACAAATGCCTCGTTCCCTGGTTGCCATGTTTTTCAACCAACCGTAACCATGTTAAACCTTGTCAAAGATATCATTTGACCAAGTTTCATGATGATCTCATAATAATGTGGCCTCTATTGTGTTAACAAGGTTTTACAATAGCCAGATAACGAAAAATCACCCGCCTCCTTGCGGCCATTTTTTTATTCAACTGGAACCTTTTTTCAAACTAATCGAAGATATGATTGTGACGAATCCTTTGACCAAGTTTTATGAAGGTTCGACAATAAACGTAGCCTCTAGAGTGTTAGCAAAGTTTTAAAATAGCCATATAAGGAAAAATGCTATGCCCCCTGGCGGCCATGTTTTTAAGCAACCATAACCATTTTCGTTCTCGACCAAGATACCATGGGGACAAATCTTTTGACCAAGTTTCATGATTATCGGACATAATATGTGGCCTCTAGAGTGTAAATAATATTTATCTAGAGATGTATAAGAAAAAAAAATCCCCGACCCCTGGCGGCCATGTTTTTCAACCAATCGGAACCAATTTCAAACTGTTTCAAGATTTGATTGGCACATATGTTCTGACCAAATTTTAAGAAGATCGGACAATAAATGTGGCCTCGAGTATAAACAAGGCAAATGTTGAATCCACATGCCGTACGCCGGGAAAAAAGGCGATCACAAAAGCTCACCATGAGCACATTGTGCTCAGGTAAGCTAAAAATTAAGTCATGGAAAGCGGCGATACAGAGAACTTTGCCTTCCAATGAATGATGTTCTCACTTTTAGAGTACATCATTGAACACCAAAGATATTTAGTATGCTGTAACCTTGATATAAACCTTGTGGTACAAAGTTAGCAGTTGAAATCAGTGAAAACTCACATAACACCGATGTTATTGGATCTATTTCACAACATCGTGTTTTGCACACGTTATCTTTTTTCAAAATGATTTACGTACGATTACCTTGTCATTTTTTTATGTTTACAATAAAGAAGCCAACATGGAAAAATAATGGTAAAAATAAAATACTTAGTAAATGTAAGACTTTTAAGACAAGTTGCTGTGCTCAGCACACAAACTTGTAACACTTGCCATGGCTAATTGTTTCAAAGACTAATGGTTAAGGTTTTCTTTGTCTTGATCACTAAATCAACAATGAATGCCAAACTTCATGTATATGAGCTGTTCTTTTCTACAAATGAAATCTCAGCATCGACATGAAATAATCGTTTTCTTTTCTTGTGAACTTTAATTGAACATTACCAAACAGAACAATTGATAAAGCATCAAAATACAGAATTATTTAAATAGACCAGTTTGATAATTTTATTGACCTTTTAAAGGGACTTTTTCACAGATTTTTACATGTATTGAAGTTTGTCATTAAATGCTTTATATTGATTAATGTAAACATTGGACCTAAAAAGCTCCATTTAAAAACAAGACTAAAATTAAAGAAAGAAAAAAGTAACCCTCCACTGGGCTTGAACCATTGACCCCTGCAGAAAAAGTTTATCGCTTAGACCACATGGCTATCCGTGCTCATACAATGCGTGATGTATTTTATACTTTATATAAGCAATCCTCGTCAAAAAATAACGACAACAACAGAACTCTCCAAATTATTCAATCATTTCGCGCTGCAACGCTTTATATTTTTTATGTTTTTAAATAGTCAAAAGATGCATAAAATGGATATTTTTGGGACAATGTAAATGCTCGGTATTACTGTTTTCTCAAAAATGTCAAAACTACAACACATATTTGCGATTCTGACTTTTTAAAAAAATTGGTCAATTTACAAAAGCGTGAAAAGGCCCCTTAAATTTATCTAACATACATATATTTCATAATCCTTGATATCTGTTTTGCCCAAAGTATTAACTAAATCTGCAGTTTTTAATTCAGATCAAATTTCATTGCAGAACAAAAAGCTCTCGAAACCTAAACCATAAGTTTAAATAAAAGTTGAAACATTGAACAGCAAGAACCGGATTAGTAAATTCTTACACTTGCTTGTAAGCATAATCAATTTGAAGTACACAAAATCCCGCATGTACTATTTGTAAAATTTACAACGGTTATTTACTTGCTTGTAAGTTGATACAATAAATCATACAATTTTAACAAAATCGTTTGCAAGAAATTTAAAATAAACTGAATATGGATAGTAAACATTATAAATTTCGCAATTATGTATCATTATGCATGCTAGATTTTATGTTTACTTTATATACGAAATTGTGTGCTCAATTTTATTCTAACTTTATATACAACAATATCCTTGGTCTGCATACCAGCAAAGATAATACACGTACCAAGAGATTTGTAGACAGGGCATCATATATCCCAGGCCCTCCATCTGAAACATGGAACACAAACTAAACGAAAACTGCTTTTTGTATAGCTTATATACTACAGTATACAATTTGGTATCACGAAATAAAGTACAATCAACAATTAACTTATTAAAATGTCTTGCTTTAGTTAAAGCAACTGACAAAGGGGAACAACTCCATAGATGATGAAGTTAGAGTAATTATTCTTATGCATTGGCATAAACCATCTATCGTCATATGAAGCTAAGTTTGAAAATCGAAATGGTTCTTACTAAAATGAGAGCATATACAAATCATATATAGAGGAATGATAATACTAAAAATAATGCTGAACAGAGTTATATTTCTTGGGCACTGCGCTCCCCTGTACATTACAACTATCTGTCCATGTATGAGGTGGATTCCCAAACATATTGGAACGTTATAAAAACAAAAACAAAAATTAAAAAACAAAACAATTATATCTTCTAGGTGTTTTACTGCTTATATATGCACTGATAAGGGGGGAAATTTAAAAATGAGCCGCGCTCCGATAAAATGAGGTTTAATGCATGTGCGTAAAGTGGCGTCCCAGATTAGCCTGTGTAGTCTGAAGAGAGAGGAACTTCACATAATTCCAACCCCTTAAGTACTCCTACAAATGTAAATTGTCACCCATCAAAGTGGTGATATACAGCCATTATCATACACACAAAAAGAAACAAAAATATTGTTGGACATTAGAAAACAACACAAACTCTAACCAGATCAGTCATTGACGATGTCAAAAAACCCACCAATTGCTTATTCAAGAAAAGTGCAACAAATTAGTTTTTGTAAAATTAACCTTAAATTTTATCAGTTCACTACTTCACATTGTTCCCACAAAAAGACCCAAAAACATATTTTTTTGAGCCATGCTCTGTGAATAGGGGGTTTAATGCATCTGCGTAAAGTGTCCCCGCAGATAAGCCTATGCAGTCTGTACAGGCTAATCAGGGATGACACCTAATGCATTAATGATATTTTTTTCCAAAAATCAAGTTTAGGCGAAAAGAGTCGTCGCTGATTAGCCTGTGATGACTGCATCGACTTATGTGGGACAACACTTTATGCACATGCATTAAACACCCTTTTCACAGAGCGCGACTCATTTATTGAATACATGCACTAAGTTCAAGGGCAAATACTGAGATCAATATCGTGCAAAACATAAGATAATGTTTCGCACTAAAACATAGTAAAAAACAATACATCTATAAAGTTACACAATCAAACACAGACAACTTTGAGACAAATTAAGGACACAAGGTACACATGTACCATGATGTAAGTATCAAACATTTGCCAATGTTAAAAGGCACATAACTCTGCAAACATTATTGAGACATATCAAAAGTAATGCCATGCACTTCTAAAAAGTAGACTGCACAGGCTAATCTGGGACGACACTTAACACGCACTAAGCCCCATTTATCCAGAGCGAGGCTCAAGTTAGTTTAAACCTATTTATTTAAGCTCGATTTAATAATACACTAAGGCTTATTTGAAATGCTCTCGAGTCTGTTTCCTGGGACTAGAACAAGTACTAGGTGTTTATGGGAGAATTCTCAAACAGGAGGCTCATGCTACGTAAACAACTCAGGCAACAGCCCTCGTTTTTCGATTCCTGAGCTTAAGATCTCCAAATCGTAGCAACTGATTGTAAACCAACAATGAAGTGAATAATGTTTTGAAATTTTTACCAGCGGTTGGAAGAAGGTGAATGTGTTGATGGGTTTAACATCCTAGAGGAAAACGCCTGCCCATCCCTGCGTGAGATGTATCTCAATAGGGACTACCATTTAACCCTTTACCGCTAATATACGTTTTTTCGTGTGTTTTTCATCCTAGAAAAAACTCCTGCCCTGCCTTTCCTAAAATGTATCACAACAGGGACTACCATTTAACCATTTACTGCTAAGTAACGCATTTTTGTGTGCATTTCTCATCCTAGACGAATACTCCTGCCCCACCCTGCCTAAAATGTATCAGAACAGGGACTACCATTTACTGCTTAGATACGTATTTTCGTGTGTGTTTCTCATCCTAGACCAATACTCCTGCACTGCCCTGCCTAAAATATATGAGAACAGGGACTACCAGTTAACCGTTTACAGCTTAAATACTTATTATCGTGTGCGTTTCTCATCCTAGACGAATACTCCTGCCCTGCCCTGCCTAAAATGTATCACACCAGGGACTACCAGTTAACCCTTTACTGCTTAGATACGTATTTTCGTGTGTGTTTTTCATCCTAGAAAATACTCCTGCCCTGCCCTTCCTAAAATGTATCACAACAGAGACTACCATTTAACCATTTACTGCTAAGTAACGCATTTTTGTGTGCATTTCTCACCCTAGACGAATACTGCTGCCCTGCCCTGCCTAAAATGTATCACAACAGGGACAACCATTTAACCCTTTACTGCTTAGATAAGTATCTTCGTGAGTGTTTCTCAACCTAGACGAATACTCATGCCCTGCCCTGCCTAAAATGTATCGTAACGGACTAGCATTTATCCCTTAACTGCTCACATTTCCCATCACAGAACAATACTCCTGCCCTATCCTGCCTAAAATGTATCAGAAAAGGGACTACCATTTAACCCTTTATTGCTTGGATTCGTATTTCGTGTGTGTTTCTCATCTTAGACGAATACTCCTGCCCTGCCCTGCCAGAAATGTATCAGAAAAGGGACGACCAGTTAACCCTTTACCGCTTAGATACGCATTTGTGTGAGGGTTTCTCAATCTAGAAGAATATGCATGTCCTGCTCTTCCTGAAATGTATCGGA
Source organism: Dreissena polymorpha (assembly GCF_020536995.1). NCBI lineage: Eukaryota > Metazoa > Mollusca > Bivalvia > Myida > Dreissenidae > Dreissena > Dreissena polymorpha. The sequence goes on from NC_068364.1 coordinate 38,562,145, forward strand.
TTTATACAATTTTAGATTCAAGTTAAAATACGAACTTTGATGATTTTGTTATCTGATGAATTATGTTCATCAGACACTCACTTCTTAGAACATGAAACAATTTTGTTAGGTGATTTTAACACTGATGTATCATGTAGAAAGTCTTATCCTCTTTTACAATGTTTTAAATCTTTTGTTGATATGTTCCATTTTAAACAGCTTATTTGTAATCCAACCAGATTTGGAAATACTAGTTCTACTATTATTGATTTGATCTTAACTTCAGATAAGGACAAAATTTCACAGTCTGGTGTAATACAAACTTCTTTTAGTGACCATTTTGTAATATTTTGTACCAGGAAATCTGTCAAGTCATATATCGGTACTCATAATACTGTTAATTTAAGGTCTTTGAAAAAATACAATAAGGAGAATTTTCAAGCTAGTTTGTTATCAACTGATTGGACTCCTGTTTTGTCATGTGACAGTGCAAGTGAAGCTTGGGATATTTTTAAGAAATTGTTTATTTCTGTTATTGATAGCATAGCTCCTGTGAAACAAGTCAGATTAAAGCAAAGGACTGAACCTTGGATGGACTCAGATATTTTGCAGGCTATAAATGAAAGAGATAGAGCTTTTCACAAATATAAAGTTGATAAGTCTGAAATAAGCTATAACACTTTTAAGAAATTGAGAAATTCTGTTCAAAGTCTTATTCTTAGTGCTAAGAAAAATTATTACAAAAGTACCCTAGAAGAAAACAAAAATAATTCTAATTCTCTATGGAAAATACTTAAATCCCTTGGCTTGCCTTCAAAGAAAGGTTCTTCTACTCCTAATGCAAATATATGCTTAAAAATAAATGACAGTATTTGTTTTGAAAAGAAATGTATTGCTGAGACATTTAACAGCTACTACACAACAGTTGCTTCTGAACTTGTTAAGAAACTTCCAGAAAAGGTATACACATATGGTTGTAGTTTTATTTATTCATTTTACAGTAGTAAAGGGGTTCATCCTAATAGTTATTCCTTTTCACTTGTGACTGAGAGTATAGTCTTGAAATACTTAAATTCACTTAGTATTAAAAAGGCCACTGGGTTGGATGGTATACCTTCTAGGTTTGTAAAGGATGCGTCTTCTATCATTGCTGCCCCCCTTGCTCATGTCATTAACTTGTCACTTATACAAGGGGTCGTCCCTGATGATCTTAAGTCTGCAAGAGTTGTCCCTCTTTTTAAGAAGAATGATAAGCTTTGTGTTGGTAATTACAGACCTGTCTCTATTTTAAATATCATTTCAAAGATACTTGAACGTGTTGTGTATGACCAAGTTGAAAAGTATTTCCAAGATCAAGACTTATTGTATAAATATCAGTCTGGGTTTAGGAGGGGTTATTCCACCGACACATGTCTTATTCACTTATCTGACTTCTTTAGAGGTGAAAATGATAAAGGTAATGTTGTAGGCATGGTTCTTTTAGACTTACAGAAGGCTTTTGATACCGTGGACCACTCGATACTTTTAATGAAACTCCGTGCTTCTGGTCTGGGAGATGATATAACAATGTGATTACAGTCATATTTGTTTGACAGGAAACAGCTTGTTGATGTGTCTGGCACCTTTTCGTCGTCAGAAAACATTTCCTGTGGTGTCCCACAGGGCTCCATTCTTGGTCCCTTGTTATTTTTAATCTACGTAAATGATATGTCAGCTGTTGTTAAACATAAATTACTCTTGTATGCTGATGATTCTGCCATTTTAGTTTCGGATAAAAGTATATCTACGGTTGAGAAGATGCTTAGTGATGATCTAAAGCAAGTCAGTGAATGGTTAATTGACAACAAACTGTCATTGCACCTAGGTAAGACCGAATCAATTCTGTTTGGTTCACGGCAGAAACTCAGGTCACAATCCTTTCTAAATATTTCATGTGATGGAACACCCATTTCATCTACATCATCAGTCAAGTATTTAGGGGTTACAATTGATCAAAATTTGTCTTTTACTTCTATGGCAGAGTCAGTCATCAAGAAGGCCAATGCAAGGTTAAAGTTTTTATATCGAAAAAAGGAATTTTTATCCACAGATACTAGAAGGCTTCTAGTCATGTCTTTAATTCAGTGCCACTTTGACTTCAGTTGCTCTGTTTGGTACACTGGTTTAACTCAAATGTTAAAAAACAAGTTACAGGTCACCCAAAATAAACTTATCAGGTTCATATTAAATTTACATCCAAGGTCTCACATTGGTAAAGAACATTTTACTAGACTTAACTGGTTGCCTATTGAAAGTCGAGTAAACCAGATCACACTTGGTCATGTTTTTAAAATAAGCTCTAAGTTGGCTCCGCTATATATGGAAGATAATTTTACTCCAGTCAGTAATATTCACAATAAGAATACTAGGTTCAGAGTTAGAACACAGTCAGACTCTCCTAATACTGATCTAAACATGCATGATTGCAATAGGTTTGCCATTCCAAGGGTCAAGGGTTCTGGCAAAAAGTCATTTGCTTTCAATGGGTGTACTCTCTGGAACTCTCTTCCTCAGCATATCAGAGATGCCAAAAGTATTCCATCTTTTAAACACAGTGTTAGGGAGCATGTTTTAAGCCAGATAGATTTTTAATGTGCATCTCTTTTAGATTTCTTACTGTTGATTTAACTTGAATGTCAATATAGATAGATTTATTGTGTCTTATCTAGTTGCTGTATGATTATTCTTTAGCTTGGCAAATAATTCTATGTTAATTTTTAAACACTTAAATTGTGATAACTTCTTAATAATTGTCTAGTCTAGAACTTATCAGAATATATTCTATGCATTTAGGTTAGTGTAACTTAAATATGTCACATGTCTTTCATTATTATTCACTGTGATATTACTATATACTGTGATATAAAACGTTGTCTCCTATGTCATACAATATTATAACTAAAGGACCACAATGGAAATAAGGGTTTAATTGCAAACCCTTTATTGTGCAATCCTTAACGTATAATGTTGATTGACATGGCTTTGTTTATACATGCAGGTTGTTTTTTATTACTTATTGTGTGTATATAACATGCTGCCATGTAAATCTGTGCATTTTATGTTGAAATAAATCTATCTATCTATCCCTTGGAAAATTAGATTAAATTAAGACCTTTCATAATTTATTAAAGTTATCAAGGGTTCCTTTCCAACCCTAAGATAATGATTCGCAGATAACAGCATAAAACCACAACAGCCAGCTGGTTGTATAGTCATTTTCAATTTGCTTCTGAGAAGGAAAGGGTTACAGAAGTTGTTAACAAGTTATGGTTTGTAAACATCATAAACATTTATATAAAATTACTAACACGATCTTAACCATTGACTACATACATAAGGTTTTATAGTATGTGAATAATCCACCTATCTTAGTACTATCACTACGATACTTTATCACTTTCCCCCATAAGAAGCAAAAGTAAAAATGGCTTTTGCAACCAGCATAGAACCAGATGATCTTCAAAGTATTGAATTATAATTAAATGCAGACTTCGTATTTCTCAATTTATGTTGATAATTACTTTGAATGGCAACCTTAGTTACATGTATAGCAGACGAGTATTAAGTTTCATTTAGTGAGTCATAGATTAAACTCCTGTTAAACTCTTGGGGGAAATTTGCATATTACAGGGACCTTTTCACGTTTTGGCAAATTGACAAAATTAAAACCAATGTTTCAGATGTGCACATTTTTGTTGTAGTTATGATATTTGTGAGGAAATATTAATACTGGCCATTAACCATGCTCTAAAATATCCATTAAATGCATCCCTTGATGATTTAAAAAACCTGAAAATTATCAAGCGTTGCAACACGAAACGATGGAATAATTTGGAGAGTTCTGTTGTTGTTGTTATATTTTGTGACACGACGAGGATTGCTTATATAAAGTATAAAATAAAACATTCAAAGTATGAGCACGGATGGTCGAGTGGTCTATGCGATAGACTTTTACTCCAGGTGTCAGTGGTTCAAGCCCAGTTGAGGGTTACTTATTATTTCGTTCTTTAATTTTATTCTTGTTTTTTACAAGAGGTTTTTAGATCCGCGATGTTTATATTTATCAATATAAAGCATTTAATAAAAAAATAAAATATCTGCCAAAATCTCTGAAAAGATCCCTTTAAGGTAAGCTTATGTTTGCACGTTTTTCTATTCAGTTCTGAACTTAATTTAACTTTGAGTTGTTAAAAATGCTTATAAGAACTGCACTAAACATAGACCAATCTATAATCTAGATCAGACAATTTGTAACTTCAGATGACAGAAACGGGCGTGTTAGAGGGACTTGTTTACAGTGTGGCAAATCACAATTTTCCTCAAAATTGTAATAGATCAAAACGAATGTATTAATTATAGTCATACCACCGAGATGGCATTAATTACTAAGTAACATGTTTTGGAAAATATTTTTTATGGATAATCATGACTCAAAATTGGTAAAATTATACAGCAATTAAAAAAAATATTTCATCCATAATTTGGAAAATATGAGTATTACTAATATAGTTTATTATTAATTTATTTGCTGCAAAGTATTAAAGCCTGAGTGTTGTAGTGTTTGTGTTTTATATTTTGCCTCCAAAGATCACTGGTTTGAATTCTAGGCAAGATGTTTTTTTTCAATTTTTTCTTTGATTTTATAATTATTTAAATCTATTCAAAATATTAGATATTTAATTGTTAAAAATTACGTTTAATGAATTTAAATGCTCAAATCTATAAACAAGTCACTTTAACTGAATGCATGCAATTAAGTTTTACCCTATTTTAAGAAAATGGTTTATACCCATATTATAGGAGAAATGTTATGTGCAATCAAGTTACACCCTATTTTCAAAAAATGGTTTTTATCCTTGTTCTCAGCGAAATTTTCACCTTCATTCTAGATCTCTTCGCTTTGCACTTGCCGTGTGTATTTGAAGTGTGTTGTGGGCTAAAAAGCCAATATAAAACATTTGCGAGTTTTAAGTTTAGAACAATGATTATTATACTAACTTAAAACTGTGTGTTTGCCTTTATGCAACACATTCTGGTTTTGATAACATACGATTGTATTTAACAAGAAGAGCCAATATAACAGTGAATAACTATTAAGTAGGAGGACAGTTCACAATAAATATTGAAAACGGCAACTTCTGTAAATGTAATTCATAAAAGTTCAGATCAGATGAATCCAGACCAGATGTTTGTGAAGAAGAAGTCTGATTATAATTTGAAAATAGCAAGTGACAACCGTCAGACTTGCTACATCTCTGGCATTTGCATCTTGCCTAGCGGTGAGACCATTGTTGAAGAATATACTTATAAGAGAGTGAACAAGTTGGACAAGCATTACAACGTGTCAAGTGACTCGCCAAATCTCAGTGAGGTGACTATACCTTTCGAGAATATTGTTTAATTTATCAATATGAGCAACGGAAAGCTGGTGATAGGGGACCTGGTGTTGATCGCGCCTGCGGGTATGCAGTTACCGCATGCTACTCGTGGCATTTCCTACCATCAGGGAGAATGGTATGTCACCTCAGGCACTGCTCTCTACCACCCCATCCTAGCTCAGAATCGGATATATTTGCAATGTAAGAACACTCTATATGAGGATACTGGAGGTTGCATTACAGGTAAAATGTGTTGTAAATATATTAATTGTATATTTCATATTGTTCATACATATATATATATATATATATATATATATATATATATATATATATATATATATATATGTATATATATATACTAAAAATTTGCTAAGGGTGACTTTTTATTTTCAAATTACATGTATCTTCAATTTTGTATAACGTTCATTTTAAATTGTTATTTTGCAGGTTTTGATATTAGAATTTGTTTTTTATTTAATTTGTATGTATTTATTTATCCTTGATGGGTGACTCTGGCTGAATCTAGCTATGGGTGATCAAACTTCAAATTACACATACTATATAAAGTGATCCTTAGCAAATTTTGAATAATTTATATATATATATATATATATATATATATATATATATATATATATATATATATGTACAGTGGAAAACTGATGGCTCGAACTCGCCAGGACCAACAACAAAAGTTTGAGCCATCCGGAATTCGAGCCAACCTATGTCTAATATGCGTATGTTCAATAACATGATTCAGCAATAGATTTGCAGTTGAAGAGTATTCATATTGCCTAGATTCCGCACTAATTTCTGCGTTCGTATAAATTAAAACAACATATATACTTAATATTTATATTATTAATAGTTTTAAACAATTACACATACAATCAAACAAATATCATACAATAAATGTATATTAAATCAGTGTCCGACAAATTTCTTATTTTTCAGGTAGCCCAATAAAAATATTTGGTAGCCCATACAATTTTCCTACACAATGATAAGAGGCAGGTTTTCATCTTTATTTTATTTCTTCATTTACATATACATAATATGTATACATACATATACATAATACAGCAAGTAGTCTGATGTACACAGTCAATATGGTAAATTAATGTTACAGTACAGGCACCGTGTACTTTAATGTAAATGTACAAAGAAAATCATATACTACATGTAGATATTACATGTATGTATGTGTGCTTAAATTCGAACAGCGCGTTAAGTTGGAAACGTAAATAAAGCGTTTAGATGATCATTACGATTGACTCGTATGGTGTTAATCAATGCAATTGCCCTTTTTAACAACAAATACCGAGTTTCAAGAAATCAAGAGTATTAAATCATTTATTTACTTGTGTCCGACTTTAAGTACTGTCCGAATTTACGTATTGCATCCGTATGTTACGACACTTGTGTGCAGTCAGTATACAATACAATAATTGTTTCAATAATGAAGGATCTGATACAGTGTAACGGTAACGATACAGCGTGTTTACATTATATTTTATTAAGAGGAAATGTCAATGCCAAATAATTCGCGAGATACCCCGGTACTTAAGTCAGCATATATGTATATATCACATTTTCATGCACATGTAAGAATATCACTAAAAACAAAACATGCATAAGCACTATAATCACATCGCCAAAATATTTAACAGCACCACACGTATTTATTTATTGCTTGTTTTTTAATGACATGATGTCAGTCTGTGTTTTGTTCATGATTTCTCGTATAGATACAAAGTTTTCTATTCCATTAACTTGACATTGTACATGCTTTGTGTATCAACAAAATGGCCAGATAATCCCCACCGTGCATATTAACACATTAAAGGGGCCTTTTCACAGATTTTGGCATATTTTGAAGTTTGTCATTAAATGCTTTATATTGATAAATGTTAACATTGGATCTTAAAAGCTCCAGTAAAAAATCAAGAATAAAATTAAAAAAAGGAAAAAAAGTAGCCGGTACCAGGGCTCGAACCAGTGACTCCCGGAGTCCTGGAGTTAGTCTGATGTAAAAACGCATTAGCCCTCTCGGCTATTCCGCCGGGTATACACAGTTTAAGTATTTTATACCTTATATAAGCAATCTTCGTAGTTTCGTAAATTTAAACGACAACAACAGAACTCTCCAAATTATTCAATCGTTTCGCGTTGCAACGCTTTATAATTTTTAGGTTTTCAAATCGTCAAAAGATACATATAATGGCTATATTGGACTATGGTAAATGTTCAGTAATACTGTTTCCTCACAAATATCATAACAAAGACGAAAATTTGCGAATCTGAAACAACTTTTTTCAATTTTGTCAATTTACCAAACCGTGAAAAGATCCCTTTAATGAACATTTATATCTCATTTAGATTTTCTTAATGTCTTAATTAAATGCTGATCTGATTATATAGATAATTGTTCATGCTTTTCAGTTTACAAATGTTTAATCAGTCCTGATGGTGACTGGATCTATGTCACAAACTTCTCCCAGAACAAGCTCATCACACTGACCAAAGATGGCACCCTGCTTTCAACTTTCACAGACCCTGAACTACAGGGGCCAAAAGGTGTACACGTCACATACACAGGACAAGTCCTTGTCTGTGGTATCAGCTCCCATACTGTCAAACAGATCGATCGTGAGGGGAAAAAGAAACTGGCAACTCTGGTTTCAGAGAAAGATGGACTGCGCTACCCTCTGTCTGTCTGCTACAACACCAACACTGACCAGATGATTGTAGGACTATTTGCTAGCAATAAAATTAGTTTTATGCAATTGAAATAGCTCTTTCATGTGGAAAAAAACAAGGCTATAAATGTAATTTCTATTTTATCTTTGAATATGAACATTGAGTCATAGCAGTTTTTATCTAGGTCAGGCACAAACATATTAATACAGTTGATCTTTCATTGTTTACAATGAAATAAACTTTATTTTGAATTAATTGCTTTAATTGTCTTAATTAAGTGTTACATTGAAAATAAGCATGCCTGAAAATTGCCATGTTAACTTGGAGTGGATTTCTATGTTTTTCTATTTGTTTCATAACAAGCAGTAAGCACACACAGCTCTGCAGCAAAATATGCGACCTGACGTTGTATTATGGTTATTGAAGTGTATGGAGCTATCAGGTAACAATATTTAATCCTTCACATCGGAACCCCATATTGTTGCCTTTGGGAATGTTGAACATCAAAGTACTGACAATACTGGTGTGACGATGCTTTTGAAGAGGGTGGATATAAAAGCATCAATTTAAGTTTATCTACATCACCACAATAGTGTATGTGGGTACGAAAATATAAGGTACGAAAAACAATTTGGAAACACAAATAATGGGTACGAAAAAATTATGTCAAAAAAATGTAGGTACGAAACAAAATTTGGGTACGAACAAAATTTGGTTACGAAAAAATAATTTGGTTACGACAAAAAATGGGTTCAAAAAAATGGTACGAAATTTTTTGGGTATAAACAACAATTTGGGGTACGGGGAAGTAGTACTAGTGGGGAACTTGACCCATTCAGCGAAACTTGGAGGCGGGTTAAATTCTCGACCAAATCTAAAAATAATACATTTGAGGTTTTCCCAGCGTCACAGCGTTTGAAGTGCCACCTGGCAGTTTTGTGTCTGGCTCCTGTCCCGAATCTCTCGATAAGTTTGAAAGAGGACCGGAACCAAGCTGCCTTTACCTTTTTCAATGATAATCAACGAGGTATGCCGATTGAGAAAATTTAGCTAACTCAATCGGACTGGCTCTGTCTTTTACATAGGTCGCCATTGTGAAGAATTTGTTCATGGTATGATTACTTAGACGAGCTGCTTCGCTGAAACAGCATCGTCAAAATTAAATACACAAGATGCCTGTCAGTAATGTGTCAAACCCAGTGTCAAAACGTGAAGTTATTTAATGAGCTGCATTATGCCTATGCTTGACCTCTGCGACCACTAAGAATGACCTTGACCTTGTGCATGGGCACACAGCTTGCACACTTCACGCTGTCTCCACATATCATTAATTTACATTATAGTAAAATATTTTACAATTGCACAATGAATTATGAAGTAACAATTCGAACAAGCTTGGATGGACTACTGCCCTTACAATCCTTACAATACTGTAAAATTCTTCATATTTGTCAGTATGAAATTATGTGGTATAACAAAAATTACTTTGATGATAAGGACAATTTGTGGTATTTCTGATTTTGGAAAAAATTGGAATTTGCGTCAATCATTTTCAAAAGTGTTTGTGTTAAATTCGTGGACCGGTCAATCCACATTCAACGAACATTTATTTCCCACAAATCATCATTTACACTACCGCTTTAAAAAAAAACAGCAGTTTAAAATTGTAGGTGAGTGACACCAGGAAATAAAGCCACTTAATGTGGTATGCTGAAACAGCAGTTACGGCACACATTCTTAAAACCATATTTTATCACACTTGGTGTTAAAATGTACATGTATGTAAACCATGTGGTATTAAGTTAGCTGTTTAAAACAGTGAACACTCACATTACACGCACTTGATTTGTGTCTATTTGAGCCGTGCTCTGGGAAAACTGAGCTAAAAGGGGAATTTTCATAGATTTTGGCCTGTATTGAAATTTGTCATAACATGCTTTATATTGATAAATGTTAACATTGTATCTAAAAAGCTCCAGTAACAACATCAAAAATACAATTTAAAAAAGAAAAAAAGTAACCCGCAACTGGGCGCGAACCAATGACCTATCGAGTTCTGGAGTAAACGTCTACCACTTAGACCACTCGACCATCCGTGCTCATACAACGAGAAACGTATTTTATAATTTATATAAGCATTCCTCGTAGTTTCACAAAATATTACGACAACCACAGAACTCTCCAAGTGATTCAAACGTTTCGCGTTGCATCTCTTTATAATTTCCAGGAATTTAAATCGTACAAAGATGCTTACAATTGATATTTTAGAGCATGGTAAATGTTGAGTATTACTGTTTCCTCACAAATATCTTAACTAAAAGAAAATTTGCGAATCTGAAACTTTTTTTTATTTTTGTCAATTTGCAAAAACATGAAAAAGCCTCTTTAATACATGAACGCCAAAATTTGTCTCCGATTAGCCATTGAAGTCCGCATACACATAACAATGATGTAATTGTGTTTATTTTTATGTGATCTGATGTGTTTTCTTTTGTTTTTGCAGACGTTGTTTTAATGTTTCATTAATATGTACCTTCCATTATCTTCACTTTTTATTAAACAATAAAGAAGTTTAAGTGGAGAAAATGATGGAAAACATTAAGTACTTAGTAAATGTCAGACATTGACACGTTTATATGCTCAGCTAAAACCTGATCCAATCTCTAAAGCTAGTGATTGCCACGGCTGTTGGTTGCCAAGTCTAGTTGGATTTGAAGACGGTGTATCGTATATACCCAAGCCCTCCATCTAAAACATTGAACACAACCTAAACAAAAACTGTAATTTGTACAGTTTATATACTACAGTATGAACTTTGGTCTCAACAATTAAAGTACAAGCAACCATTTAACATACTAGTATTAACATTTAAAAGTTAAAGCAACTGACAAAGGCAAAAACTCCATAGACGATTGAGCTAGTTATGATTCTTATACACTGCCATCAACCATCTAACGTCATATGAAGCATGAGTTTGAACATCGAAATGGCTCTTACAAACATGATAAGATATAAAAGACATAAAGAGGAATGATAATTAATGTAAATAATGCTGATATAATAATTATTTTAAATTTATATATAATTATTATATATTACTATTATTTAATTATAGAGTTATAATTCTTGAAATCTGCGCTATCTATATTACATGTATCCATGCATGAGGTAGTTACTTGAACAGGTTTGAATGTTATGAAAACAAAAACAACTGAACAACAAGATAATAAGATCTTTTAAGTGCGATGCTGCTAATATCAGCAATGAGAAGGGAGAAATTTACATATGAGCTGTGCTCTGGGAAAATGTGGTTTAATGCGTGCGTGTAAATGGTAAAGTGTTCTTTCATATAGCTTGTGAAGTCTGCACAGGCTAATCATGGATTACACTTATATCCTAAACTGAATTTTTCTGTGTCTGCACAGGCTAAACAGGGATGACTCTTTCCGCTTTTATGATATTTTTTCATTTCAAGGAAGTTTCTTCTTCGCAAAAATCAAGTTTAAGTAGACTGCACAGGCTAATCTGGGACGAAACGTTACGCACATGCATTAAACCCCCTTTTCACAGACGGCGGCTCAATTATTTCATCAATGAACTAAGTTCAAGGGCACATAACTCTGACAACAATATTGTGACATAAATACAATAATGTCTTGCACTCCTGCAAAGTAAAAGCAATACCTCTGTACAGTTTCACGATGATGCACAGAAAACTGAGAGACACATTAAGGACACACGGTACACATGTACAATGATGTTAGTATCAAAAATTTGCCAAAGTTAAAAGGCACACAACTCTGCTAACATTATTGAGACATATACAAAATCATGCCATGCACTTCTAAAAAACAGTCTGCACAGGCTAATCTGGGATGACACTTTACAGGCATTAAGCCCCATTTTCCCAGAGCAAGGTTCTTATTAGTTTAAACCTATTTATTTTAGCTTGATTACATAAAACCCTTAGGCTTATTTGAAATGCTCTAAAGTATGTTTCCTTGGACTTAAACCAGAGCATGGTGTCAATGGAGGAAATCTAAAGATGGAGGCTCATTCTAAGTCAACAATTCAACAATAGCACTCGTTTTTGATTCCTGAGCATTAGATCCCCAAGTCGTAGCAACTGACTGTAAACCAACAATGAAATGTATAATGTTTTTTAATTTTTACCAGCGGCTAGAAGAAGGTGAAAGTGTTGATAGGGTTCTCATCATAGATGAAAACGCCTACCCTACCCTGCTTGAAATGTATCACAACAAGGACTACCATTTAACCATATACTGCTTATATACGTATTTCCGTGAGTTTTTCTCATCCTAGCCGAAAACTCCTGCCCTGCCCTGCCCTGCCTAAAATGTATCGGAACAGGGACTACCATTTATACAAGTTAACACTCGGATACAAATGCTGATGCTTTGTTGTCCCTTGGAAAATTACAATACATTCACACCTTTCATAATTTATTAAATTGTTCTAGGATTCCTTTCTAACCCTAAGATAGTGATGAGCAGCAAACAGCATAACACCTGAACAGTTTGCTAGTTGCATATAGCCATTCAAAATTTGCTTCTGAGAAGGAAAGGTTTACAGAAGTTCTTAACAGGTTATGGTGTGTTTACATCATAAAACGTTCTATAAAATTATTAAAAATATGTTTACCATTAAGTACAGACATGAGGCTTTATAGTATGTGAATAATCCACCTATCTTAGTATTATCACTACTTTAATATACCCATAACTTTTTCTGTTGACCTTCTGTACCTTTAATTACAAAGTATATTTGATGATCTTCAAAGTATTGAATTATAATCAAAGAAGGACTTCTTATTTCTCAAATTAATGTTGATTATTTCTTTGAATGGCCCCTTGAGTTATAACAGTTGATTATTCAGTTTCATTTAGTGAGTCATAGATTAAACTCGTGTTAAACTCTTTAGAAGACATTTGCATCTTAAAGGGACCTTTTCACGTTTTGGTAAATTGACAAAATAAAAAAACCAGATTCGAACATTTTGGTTGTAGTTATGATATTTGTGAGGAAACAGTAATATTGAACAATTACCATACTCTAAATATCCATTAAAGGCATCTTTTGACAATTTAAAAACCTGAAAATTATTAAGCGTTGCAAAGCGAAAAGATTGAATAATTCGGAGAGTTATGTTGTTGTTGTTGTTATATTTTGTGAAACGACCAGGATTGCTTATATAAAGTAGACATACAAGTAGATATAATTCAAAAACTAAGTTAGATAGAGTTATGGCTCTTAGTCACTGCACTTCATCTAGTTGCCATATGTTTATATGTCAAGTCAAACGTAAATCCCTTCAGTAGATTTAGAGTTATGTTCCGGACAAAAATTTACTTTCAAATTAAATAAAGTTAGATAATTCAAAAAATAAGGTAGTTAGAGTTATGGTTCTTAGTCAGTGCACTTCTCCTACTTGCGAACTGTTTATATTTTAACTTTCAAATCCCTTCAGTAGATTTAGAGGTATACTGCGGACAAGAAGTTTAGTTTGAAATTATAAAAAGGGAGATAATTCAAAAACTAAGTTAGATAGAGTTATGGTTCTTGGTCACTGCACTTTACCTAGTTGCCATCTGTTTATATAAATTAAAGTTTCAAGTAAATCCATTGAAACGATTCGGAGTAATTCTCTGGACAAAGTTTCGGACGGACGGACAGAACCAATTACTATAACTCTTCCGAAAAAAAATTCGGCGGGAATAAAAATACACACTCATAGTATAAGCACGGATGGTCGAGTGGTCTATGCGATAGACTTACTCCAAGGGTCAGTGGTGCAAGCCCAGTTGAGGGTTACTTTTTTTCTTTCTTTAATTTTTTTAAAAGAGGTTTTTAGATCCGATGTTTACTTTTATCAATATAAAGCATTTAATGACAAATTTATATATCTGCCAAAATCTGTGAAAAGGTCCCTTTAAAGTAAGCTTATGTCTGCATGTTTTTCTATTCAGTTCTGAACTAAACTGAGATTTAGGTTGTTAAAAATGATAATGAAAAATGTTATATACATAGACCAATCTATAAATCTACATCAGACAATTTGTAACTTCAGATGACAGAAGTGGGCGTGATAAAGGGATTGTGTACAGTGTGGTAAAGGACAATTTTACCCAAAATTGTAATAGATAAAAAATAATGTATTAATTATATTCATACCATGACTCAAAATTGGTAAAATTATACAGCTTTTTCAAAACATTTCATCAATAGTTTGGAAAATTATTAAATAATTTTTTTTCTGCTAAGTATTAAAGCCGGAGTGTTGTAATATTTGTGTATTAAATTTTGCCTCCAAATGTCACTGGTTTGAATCCTAGGCCAAAATATGTGATATTTGTTAAAATTTACATTTAAATACTTAAATCTGTGAACAAGCGCTAGTCTCTTTAACTGAATATTGCAATAAAATTTATACTCATATTACCAAATTAAATGGTACTAAATTTACATATTTTCGGACTTATTGAATCTGTATGTGTCTGTGTTGATCTTTCTTGACGAACGAAACAAAAAGTCAGGACATAAGGCTTTACATAAGCAAACACAAAAAATACAGGTGGTTGTTATTGGAATTGGTGGTGCAGGTGATAAGAAAGAATAGTTTAAAGAAATGTAAACACGACACCAATGACTTCAGACTTAAAGAAATACTACATTCTGGCGATTTTTAAGGAAAAACATACGTTGTATGGGTTAAATATGGTGTATTCGAAGCCCCCCTCTCTTTGCAACCCTCATCCCAAATTCGGTTAGAGTTCTCCACTCAATGGCTCTCTCCCAGCAATTTTGAAACTTCATTTCAGCCACAAGGGCCTAGAACGGTGAAGGTTGCGCCCACACTATCGTTGCAATTTGAGCCATTTGTGCAAATATTTAAACCTTTGCTTTAAAAAATCTGATTTTTAAAAACGATAGTATCTCGTATAGTTGTGTTGGAAACTTGTACCATTTTATCCCCGATGTGTTTTCATTGTTTTTCTTTTTGTTTCATTTGAACAGTTAGAGAAAACCGGTTTTCACCAGAATATGCCACCTCAAATGACCTTATTGTTATTGAAGTGCACATGTTAGCCAAGCCAATGAACATTGAGCTCGATGACACCTTACATTTTATATTTGAATGAAACAATAGAATGGGTAGAACAATCGGGTAATGAGACACACATGGGATAGACAAAGTGTGTCTCAAACAAGATTTAGGGTCAATCATTTCATGCCATTGATATTCACTCTAAAACTTGAATGTGCAGTAATATTTGTAATATGTCCAAAAAAGATTGGCTAAATGCAAAAACGTATTATGAAATAAATCAATGAAAATAAGTATGATACTAATTTATTTAAAAGCTGATTATTGCAAACCTTTCTGTCTAGTACCGATCTTAATAAATGACCGATAATTAATAAATCATTGCCTTCAAATCCAAGGCTTACTGATAGCATAATTATTTAATCAAATGAATGTATTAAACACATTTTTAGTTGTGAATTCATATTACAGGTACAGTAATTCATCTAGTTGCTATAAAGTGGCAATAAACAACATGTCTGTTTAGTTGCTGAAATGGGTTAAAGCGTCCTCTGGGCAATCATGATTCTGACCAAAAAACACAATCTTAAATAACAAAACATTAGAGCACTTTAAGAGTCATGAAAAGTTATCAACATGTGGCTCCGCTTTAACAAATAAACACAATTTATCTAATATAAACAATGAGTTAAGGAGCAGAATTCAAATACATTCACTGTTTTTAGCAATATCGTAAAAAATTACCATGCTTATATTTTAAATGCCATTGATCTGTCTTATAAAAAATATGCCTGGAGTTATGTGGAAGATAACTATATAAAGTGTGATTCAATGTATTAAATAAATGATGTTTGTCATTTAACATGTATGATTGTCATGACTTTCTATATTGACAACAGTATGCAAGATGCGCTTTATAATCATTAAATGACATTTAAAAAATGCAATAGTTCATATTTTTTCATATAAACTAAACATTATTAGAGCTAATATGATTATAAATAGCATGATACCAATTGTTCATAAGTGCATGTTGAACTGCTTTCTCAAATTAATATAATATAAAGCTAGGGAATCAAATGGCTGTATAATAAACTCAACAAACCAATTATTGAGTTTATTTGTAAATTTTGTTTTTTTTTGGAAAAGTTTGTTCAGAATTTAGGGATAAAATGTTTCTTTTTTTCAATTGGGAAATTGGGAAACAGCCTTTTTTTACTTTTTGCTATCGGGAAACAGCCTGTAATTTGAAAAATAAATAAATTCACAAGATGCCTGTCAGCAATGTGTCAAACCCAGTGTCAACACGTGAAATTATTTAATAAGCTGCATCATGCCCTTGTTTGACCTTCGGGACCTATAAGAGTGACCTTGACCAAATGCAAGAGACACAAGACTTGCACACAACACGCTGTCTCCACATGGTTAACATTATAGATATTTTACAATTGCACGATGAATGATGAAGTAACAATTTAAACACGCTTGGATGGACAACTGCATACAATGAAACTCGACACGGTTGACAGCTATATGGACTTTTGTCCAACTTGGCTTGAAAATTCTTCATATTTATCAGTATTGAATTATGTGGTTTAAAAAAATGACTTTGATAATAAGGACAATTTGTGGATTTCTGATTTTGGAAAAAAAGAGGAATTTGCCTCTGTCATTTTCCGACGGGTTTGTGTTAAATTCTTGCACTGGCCAACGCAAAAAAATCAACGAACATTTATGTCCCACAAATCATCATGACTTTACACTTCCTCTGTTTAAAAAGCAGCAAATTGTAGATGGGTGACACCAGGAAATTAAGCCACTTAATGTGGTATGCTTAAACAGCAGTTGCGGCACACATTCTAAAAACCATATTTTAGCACACTTGGTGTTTAAATGTACATATTTGTAAACCATGTGGAATGAAGTTAGCTGTTTAAAACAGTGAACACTCACATTACACTGACTCCATTGGGTCTTTTGTAGCCGTGCTCTGGGAAAACTGAGCTTAATTAATATATGAGCATAAACAGTAGTCCCAGATTGGCCTGTGTAGTCCGCAAACACATTACATTGACATGATTGTGTCTATTTGAGCCGTGCTCTGGGAAAACTGAGCTTAATATATGAGCGTACACAGTTGTTCCAGATTAGGCTGTGCAGTCCGCATACACATTACACTGACTTGATTGGGTCGTTTGTAGCCGTGCTCTGGGAAAACTGAGCTTAATCAATATATGAGCATAAACAGTAGTCCCAGATTAGCCTGTGCAGTCCGCATACACATTACACTGACATGATTGTGTCTATTTGAGCCGTGCTCTGGGAAAACTGAGCTTAATATATGAGCGTAAACAGTTGTCCCAGATTAGCCTGTGCAGTCCGCATACACATTACACTGACTTGATTGTGTCTATTTGAGCCGTGCTCTGGGAAAACTGAGCTTAATATATGAGCGTAAACAGTTGTCCCAGATTAGCCTGTGCAGTCCGCATACACATTACACTGACTTGATTGTGTCTATTTAAGCCGTGCTCTGGGAAAACTGAGCTTAATATATGAGCGTAAACAGTAGTCCCAGATTAGCCTGTGCAGTCCGCATACACATTACACTGACTTGATTGTGTCTATTTAAGCCGTGCTCTGGGAAAACTGAGCTTAATATATGAGCGTAAACAGTAGTCCCAGATTAGCCTGTGCAGTCCGCATACACATTACACTGACTTGATTGTGTCTATTTTGGCCGTGCTCTGGGAAAACTGAGCTTAATATATGAGCGTAAATAGTTGTCCAAGTTTAGCCTGTGCAGTCCGCATACGCATTACAATGATGTAATTGTGTCTATTTTCGCGTCATTTGATGTTTATTGTGTTTTGCAGACGTTATTTGTCATAGGTTTTCATTACTATTTACCTTCCATTATCTTCACTTTTTTGTTTAACAATTAAGAAGCTAAAGTGGAGAAAATAATGGAAAACAATGAATACTTAGTAAATTTCAGTCATAGACACGTTTATATGGTCAGCACAAACCTGATCCACTTGCCAAAGCTAGTGGTTGCCACGGCTGTTCGTTGCAAAGTCTAATGGGATTTGAAGAAGGGGTATCTGAAACATGGAACACAACCTAAACAAGAACTGCAACTTTTCAAGCTTATATACTACAGTATGAAATTTGATCTCAAGAACTAGTACAAAAAACCAATTACTTATTAATATGACTTGTTTTCGTTAAAGCAACTGACAAAGGGGAACAATTCCATAGATGATGAAGTTAGAGTTATCATTCGTATGCACTGCCATTAACCATCTATCTAAGCATAAAGAATGAGTTCGAACGTTTAAATGACTCTTACTAAAATGAGCATATACAAAAGATTTAAAGAGGAATGATAATACTGTAAATAATGCTGATTTTATATTTTTATATAAATTTATATATAATTATCATATATTATAATTAATTACTTATAGGGTTATAATTCTTGGATTCAGCGTTCTAATCTACATTAAATATATTCATGCATGAAGTAGTTAGTTACTTTAACAGGTTTGAACGTTATAAAAAACCTAAACACCTCTGAACAACAAGATAAATAGATCTTCTAAGTGCATGTGCGTAGTGTTCTCCCAGATAAGCCTGTACATTTCACACAAATTATATAATCAGGGAAAACACTAACATCCTAAACTGAATTGTTCCTGTGTCTGAACGGACTAATCAGGGATAACACTTTCCGCTTTAATGATATTTTTTGTTTCAAGAAAGTTCTTCTACGCAAAAATCAAGTTTAGATGGAAAGTGTCGTCCCTGATTAGCCTGTGCGGACTGCACAGGAGAATCACGGACAACACTTTAGGCACATGCATAAAACATCATTTTCACAGAGCGCGGCTGATTTATTCAATCAATTAACTAAGTTCAACGGCACATAACTCTCAGAACAATATCGTGAAATAAAAAAAATAACGTCTTGCACTTCTACATAGTATAAACAATACATCTGTAAAGTTTCATGATGAAACACAGAAAACTGTGAGATAAAAAAAAGGACACAAGATACACATGTACAATTATGTTAGTATCAAACATGTGCCAAAGTTAAAGGGCACATAACTCTCCAAACATTATTGAGACATGTACAAAATCATGCAACAAAATTATTAAAAGCAGTCTGCACATTCTAATCCGGGATGACACTTTACACACATTAAGCCCCATTTTCCCATCGCGAGGCTCATATTAAGTTTTACCTATTAATTTAAGTCGATTGCATAAACCCCTAAGTCTTATTTGAAATTGTATGAACACTGATGGCCGAGTGGTCTACGAGATATACTTTTACTCCAGGGGTCAGTGGTTCGAAGCCAGTTGAGGGTTGCTTTTTTTCTTTCTTAAATTGTATTCTTGTTTTTACAAGAGCTTTTTAGATCCGATGTTTACATCTGTCAATAAAAAGCATTTAATGACAAGCTTAAATATCTGCCAAAATCTGTCGAATGGTCCTAGTAAAGTAAGCTCATGTTTGCAACTTAACTGAGTTGTTAAAAATGCTAATGAGAACTGCTGTAAACATAGACCAATCGATAAATCTACATCAGATTTCAGATGACATTACAGGGCTTGTTAAAGGGACTTGTTCAAAGTGTGGAAACTGACAATTTTTCCCTAAATTCGAATAGATTTAAAGAAGGAATGTATTGATTATATTCATACGAGTGAGATTTCACTCATAACTAAATAACATGTTTAGCAACATATTGTTTTTGTATGGATAATCATGACTCAAAATGGGTGAAATTATACAGTTTTTTTTAAAGCATTTCATCAACATTTTGGAAAATACATGTATTACTAACATATTTTTTTTATTTGTTTTTTGCTGCAAAGTAATAAAGCCTGAGTGTTGTAGGGTTTGTGTATTAGATTTTGCTACCAAAAGTCACTGGTTTGAATCCTAGGCAATATTTTGTTTCAACCTTTTTCCTTGATTTTATAATTATTTAAGCCTATTTAAAATATGATATATTTGTTAAAATTTACATTTAATGAATTTAAATACTCAAATCTGTGAACAAGTCCCTTTAACTACGTGCATGCAACAAAGTTTTACCCTATTTTTAGAAAATGGATTATACCATTATTATCGGCAAAATGTTCCGTGCAATCACGTTTCACCCTATTTTCAGAAAATGGTGTATACATGTATCCTTGTTATCAGCGAAATGTTAACCTACATACAAGATCTTTTCCTTCGGTGTGTACATGCCGTGTGTATTTGCAGTGTGTTGTGGGCTTAAACAGCCAAGGTTAAACATTTGCGAGTTTAAAGTTTAGTACATTGATTATAATACTAACTAAAAACTGTGTGAGTGTCTTTATGCAACATATTCTGGTTTTGATAATATACAATTGTATTTAACAAGAATTACCAATATATAAACAGTGAATAAACTTTTAAGGATGAGGACAGTTCACAATATATATTGAAAATGGCAACTTCTGTAGCTGCAATTCATACAAGTTCAGATCAGATTAATCCAGACCAGATGTATGTGAAGAAGATGTCTGAGTATAATGTGAAAATAGCAAGTGACAAACGTCAGACGTGCTACATCTCGGGCATTTGCATCTTGCCTAGTGGTGAGACCATTGTTGCAGATTATAATAATAAGAGAGTGAAGATGTTGGACAAACATTATAATGTGTCAAGTGACTTGTACGTAGATAGTAATCCGAAGGACATTTGCCAAATCTCACCCTGTCAAGTGGCTGTAACTTTTGAGAATACAGTTCGAAGGATCAATGTGAGCGATGGGAAGCTGGTGATTGGGCATCTGCTGGAGCTAGTGGAACCAGGTTACCGAGTTGATAAGTTACCACATGCTACTCTTGGCATTACCTACCATCAAGGTGATTTGTATATCACCTCAGGCACTGCTCTCTACCTCTACGACCTCAACCTCTACGACCGCAATGGGATATATTTGAGACATAAAAAATTACTATATGAGGATACTGGAGGTGGCATTACAGGTAAAATGTGTTGTAAATATAAACATTGTATATTTCATATTGCTAATGCTGTATATACAGTGGAAACCTAATGGCTCAAACTCGCCAGGACAGACCACAAAAGTTCGAACCATCCGGAATTCGATCAAACCGATTGCTAATCTACTTTGTTTAATAAAATGAGTCTGCAACATATTTACATCTCCAGTTGAAGAGTATTCAAACTGGAAAAAAATCCGTACTACTTTCTTTTTTTGAATTAACAAGAACAAAATATTTACCGGTACTTTATATTTTAATTAAAATACTTTAAATTAATTACACATACAATCAAATATAATATAATAAATGTATATCATACCAGCGCGTATGTATGTAGCACATTTTCAGGCACTTGTAAGAAACACCACTAAACACAACATGCATAAGCACTATAAACACATCGCCAAAATATTTAACAACACTATACATGTATTTATTTATTTGCTTGTTTTTATGACATGTTTGTGCTTTGTTCATGACTTTTCGTATACATACAACGTTTTATATTCATTTAACTTGACATTGTAAATGCTTTGTGTATCTACGAAAAGGCCAGATTTTATACAAATTGCACATTTTACTGAATCAATAAACAATTGAGTCAATAACATGTATGCACTTATGGTGTGCCTTTAATCAAGCGTTCCTAATCGATTGACAGCGTTATGCGACCTGACGCGAGTTCGAGCCAAACCAACAAAAGAACATGTGAAAATTGTGACAAGGACTGAAAAAACAACAGCTCAAGCCATCCGATAATTTGACTCTCGCAAATTCGAGTGATCCAGCGGAAATTAATATGAATATAGCAATAACAAGAAATATCTTTAAAAAAGATATACGGCGTTGATTGTGGTCGATGTTTATGAACGATCAAAAGTTATCTCTATGAGATAAAAAGTAGCGGATGCCTTTTTTCTGCGCAGTTGTTAGCTACATCATAAGCAAATCAATTACGGGGTGTTGCGCCAGATTTCGTGGCTTATTTTGCTTTATGTGATATTATTACTCAGATATCTATATTTACAGAATAGAAAAACACAAGAAACATGAAAATAAACGAGTGCATATAGGTCAGCCGGCAATACTCGAATCTTATTTAATTGCATAATTATAGTATAGCGAATTATTGTGGTCATGCTTAATAAACTGGTCTAAATGGATAAATATTTCTAATTAATTTTATCAAAATTGGTCCTTATCATGCAAATTTTGAAACCATATTAAAAATCGATGATTGACATACCACAATAATATCGCCGAATATCTTTATTTAGTATCTTTCTGATCAAAACAGACTTCAAGTGCACAAAGTTTACGAGACGGCGTTTATATAAAGATTTCTGCAACTGACCGCAAACTGACCTTGATACCTTGCGGATTGGAATGCAATGCATTACAGTCACTACGTTATTGTCAGTAAGACACAATGATCGCAACCCCTTTTGCGAACTCCGGTGAGGAACTGTATATAAACTCTGACTTTCACAAAATGACCGCGTATTGACCCGAAACCTCGCGGGTTGAAATGCAATGCAAGTAAGTACTAAATATGACAACATAGCCTTTAGTTAAACGCTTTTGCGCTGGTAATTCTCTGAAAATAAAAGGTGAACGCACAAACTGTATTTATGTCGAAAATTGATTGTAAAACTGTTCTATCTATTGGGCCTTTTCATTAGAGATAAAATTGTTTCATGCAGTAAAACAGTGTTACAAAGACGCGGATATGTTTCTAATGTTCTGGTGTTATACTCAAATCAGCCAATGGAATAAATGAAGTGTATTCATTCGTACCTAGCCGCGGGAAATTTTATTTGAGTATTATTGGACACTTACAAAGGTCAAGTCAGGGTGAAAAGCTGGTTTATTCAGCTTACGCCGAAAAAATCGTTGTTTAAGGAAGAGTTCGAGCCGACCCGATATTCATGCCAAGCAAGTTCGAGCAATCGCTAGTTAATATAAATTGCCTCCATAGTGTTGTTTGATGATTTTTGCTTTTGCAGACTCTCGGCTCTTGGCAGACTCTTCAGATATATTCTAAACGCCAAATAATACAGCTAGAGCCATCGGATTTCGACTGTATTATATTGTTAATATATTTATATATATTTATTTTTTTACACTAAATATAATCACAACCGTGCATATGTTAATGAACATTTTTATCTCATTGTTTTAAGTGTTAATGTCTGCAAGGCTAACCTGAGTATATAGATAATTGTTCATGCTTTGCAGTTTACAAATGTGCAGTCAGTCCTGATGGTGACTTTATCTATGTCACAAACTTTGCCCAGAACAAGCTCTTCACACTGGCCATAGATGGCACCCTGCTATCAACCTTCACTGACCCTGCACTTGAGGGGCCAAAAGGTGTACACGTCACACCCACAGGACAAGTCCTTGTATGTGGTATCAGATCCCATACTGTCATACAGGTCGATCGTGAGGGGAAAAAGAAAATGGCAACTCTGGCTTCAGAGAAAGATGGACTGCGCTACCCAGTGTCAATCTGCTACAACACCAACACTGACCAGATCATTGTGGGACTATATGCTAGCAATACAATCCGTGTTATGGAATTGTAATAGCTCATTTACAATGTATGTGGATACACATTTTTATATAAACATAGTTATAAATGTAATTTCCGTTTTTTCTTTAAATGGCGCATTTAGTCAAAGCAATTTATATCTGGACGAGGCAAAAAAATATTCATACAGTTTTAATATCGTTTATTATTTTACAATTAAATAAACTTTATTTTGAAAAGTAAATTGTTTTAATGCTTTAAAGATCGTAGCAAGCATTATTTAAAAAAAATCATGTATGAAAACTGTCAACTAATCTTGAATTAAGAATGTGTGTAAAATCTGCACTGTTTGTGTGTTTTTTTTTAATTTTTAATGTAACGGTACTAAATTTAACTATTTTCGGACTAGATCGGTATGTGTCTGTGTTGATCTTTCTTAACGAACGAAACAAAAAGTCAGGGTAAGCAAATACAAAAAAAAACATGGGCTTGTTATTGGAATTGGTGTTGCGCGTGGACCATGAGCAGAGAGAATAGTTTGAAGAAATGTAAAACATTACATTCTGGCAATGTTGAAGCAATACACAAGTTGCATTGGTTAAATATGGTGTATTCGCAGCCACCCCCCCCCTTTAAAACCCTCATCTCAAAGTCGGTTAGAGTTCTCCACTCAATGGCTCTCTGCCAGCAATTTCGAAACTTCATTTCAGCCACAAGGGCCTGAAAGAGGAAGGTTACGCCCACACTGTCGTTTGTCAATTTAGCCATTTGAGAAAATATTTAAAAAAAAATGCTCAAACAAATTGTGATTTGCGAAAATGCTATAATCACGTTAAACTGTTCTTGAATACGTGTGCCAATTTTATTCCCGACTGGTTTTCTATCATCTTCTTTTTGTTTAATTGCAGTTGTAAGCATTTAAACAGTAAGAGGTAACTGGTTCTCACCAGAATATGCGACCTCCTATGACCTTATTGTTTTTGAAGTGCACATGTTAGCCAATCAACATTGAGCTCGCTGACACCTGACATAACGTATTTGAATGAAACCTCTTGGGTAGAGCAATCGTGTAATAAGACAAGCATGGTATAGACAACATTTGTCTGAAAAAAATATTAAAGGTCATTCATTTTATGCCATTGATATTCA
This sequence comes from Dreissena polymorpha, assembly GCF_020536995.1. Taxonomy (NCBI): domain Eukaryota; kingdom Metazoa; phylum Mollusca; class Bivalvia; order Myida; family Dreissenidae; genus Dreissena; species Dreissena polymorpha. The sequence goes on from NC_068364.1 coordinate 38,587,046, forward strand.
CTCTATAACTTGAATATGCAGTACCGGTAATATTTGTAATATTTCCCAAAAAGATTGGTTCATTGCAAAAACGTGTTATGAAATAAATCAATGAAAAGAAGTATGATAATAATTTATTTAAAAGCTGAGTATTACAAACCTTTCTGTCGAGTATTGATCTTAATTTATTACCGATAATAAGTAAATCATTACGGACAAATCAAAACCTTACTGAAAGCGTAATAATTTTATCAAATGAATGTGTTTAAAACATTTGAAGTTGTTAATTCATAATGCAGGTACAGCAATTCATCTATGTTGCTATAAAAATGGCAACAAATCACATGTCAGTTTAGTTGCTGAAATGGCGTTAAGAGTCCTCTGGGCAATAATTTTTCTGACAAAAAAAACAACAATCTTAAACAACAAAGCATTAGAGCATTTTAAGAGTCATGAAAAGTTATTAACATGTGGCTCCGCTTTAACAAATAAACACAATTTATCTAATGTTATCTATGAGTTAAGGAGCAGAAGTCAAATACATTTACTGTTGGTAGCAATATCTTTATAAATAACATGCTTAGTCTAAAGGTTAGAGTTTTGAAATGGAGATAGTGCAAATTTTTGATGCTGTGATGTTACTCTACGTTGATAGCAGGATATATTTGTAATGTATGTGATAAATCAAATGTGCTTTAATTGATCGATCTTGTAACCAATGAGCTATTGGGATATGCCTGTAGTTGTGTGTATTATAACTATGCAAAGTGTACTTCCATGTATTAAATGAATTATGTTATTCTACTTTGACATGTATAACTGTCATGACATCTTATATTGACAACTGTATGCATGATTATGAAAAGTGATAATATGTGCTTTGTTATCATTAAATGACATTTAAAAAATACACTAGTTAATATTTTTCATTTTGTTACCTGTCACAACCGACAAACGAAAACTGGTTGGCTCAAAAACATTCAGTGTGAGCTCTGTGTAGGAAGGTATTATAAGGTGACGTTGACCTTAAATGCAAACAATCTTAATCAAATATAATAATGGCATTTTATTTCATAACACACCATAATATACCGTCCTAACGCTGTTCCATCCCCTTGTGATTTAAGCTCCCTTCGGCCACTGAGATACTTCGCCAGCGATCTACTTGACGACTTCGACATATCTTTTCTGCTTGCTCTAATTCCGCTTAATACTGTATTTCCAAGGAGTATCTGACGTTTAACATGTTGCGGTATCTTACAAGAAAAACGCATATCATGAGTTGATACTTTGTCAAAGTTTTTGGTGACATAGTGGTGGTCCGGGTATCGATAGATAGCGCTGAACTTGGGTTCGTATTTTCATTCTCTGAATTGCTCTCATTTTGTTATTGACGTTTTTTCAGTTCAAGGTGTTTGCCTGCAATTTGTTACACTCCTGTCTCTTCTTTTTAAGAGCCATTGTCACTCGCATTCTTGCTCCCGCCTTTCGTCTTGGAAACGGCATGTTAACCACAAGTTCTTATAAATATTGGGTGCATTAACATAGACGAAATTTCACGCGCACAAGTCCTCCCGTTCATCATGTTAAATGTACACGATCTTCAACAATAGACAAATTAATAATATTAATACATGCCATGGCCAATGCGTCCCAACAATCTATACCAGAGTTCAAGCTTCATTTTTATATTACAACGGGTATTTGAACAATATATACATACTTTTTCTACTATGGAATTTTCGCATAAGCTGTTAAACACTGGTGAATTATAAACAGGCTAATCAGTGTGCACAGGAAGATGCGGTGGTTATCATTCTTAGCGTAGTAAAGAGCGGACCGACTTGCAAAACTTGCTCTTAACCTTAGTTGTTCGCAAGCTAACAACTAAAAAACCGAGTACGTATGCCGAATACTGTTGTTCACGGAACATTATTGTATTTCAGCTAATGGAACCACATATATCTCAGAGACGTGAAGAATCACATGAAAATTATGATTTAAGCAAGTTAAAATGTATATAATATTATTCATATAGCTACTGAAAAACACGCTATGACGCATAGGCGTTTACAAGTAACTGAAAACAAGATCTTAACTACAATGTAAAGCCTGTTGTTCATGAATATTCCTTATTCTTGATCATACAAATAGTTTTCCGAAAAGGCTTGATGTATAATACATTGCATATTGCAAAACATTTAAAATGGCAGGAAAATAATATGATCGGAAGATATACGTAATAAATATCCTTGTATAATGACACAACAGGCCACCATGGCATGCAACTGTTTGTCCTTAACTGTTAATACTCTGTTGGTTAGTCGTTGGAAATTTTACACATTCGATAAGTATCTTCTTTCTGTCAAGGACAATTAAGAAACTATATTCAGCCTGCTGGTATGCAAAATGTTTTAATGTAGAGAAGGCTTTGCTGTGATATTGAATTTATCAGTCCGCGATTCCCGGGCGTTGTATCAGATTGCAAAGATACAATGCGTATGCAACTGTTTGTTTGAAAACTAAGGACTCACTGTTATGTTTTCAGCGCTAACATGCACGTAGGCCATACGTAAGTACGGTATACTTTTCCACAATGAAATTGAGGCCTTGACATAAATTATTGCATTTTAAGTGGGTTTTAACATGCGATTTAGTTGCAGTTTCATAACATGTAACCGCTGCGTGCTGTAAACATAAAGCTTGTTATATGACCCGCGGGAAAAAAACTAGTCCTGTTAAAGCGAATTTACACATTTGAATGATATAAGAAAACGAATGAGGTTTTTGCCAACATATGAAGGTGTGCTTCCGCATTTACATGTGGTACTACATGTTGGTGCTCTATTATTCACATATCCATAATACTTATAATGAGTATATGGAACAGACGATCATATAAAGTACAACATGGTAGATAATAAGACGATACTTAATGTCATTTGCAGTACATACAATCGACACTTTTTAATGAAAAAAAAAACATAATAAATTGCAACATGAATTCAAAACCATAAATAAATATAATTAAAAATGTTTTGTGTTTCTATTATACAATTACTCGATTGTATTAGGCTTGTTTCAAACAGAAAATGATAGATCATCGCACTTAATAAAAGACCTAATCCTGTCTTGTGTATATACCAGTAAAGTATGTCTAGCAGGAAAAGAATATAAATACACATCTAAAAAACTTTAAGTGTGTTATCAATAAGGTAAATAATGGCCAGCTTGTAAGGGAATTTTCTTGTCTTTTCTTTATTTTAGAGTGTGCAAATCTGATATCAGTTAAACAATCGGTTTTTTCCAGTTCCTAGAATTGGAATAACCACGATACCATGCAAAACAAATTCTCACCCTCTTCCATATATGGCCAATTTGCATGTATTTTATCAAACCCGGTAATGAACCTGACATAACAAACCTTTCAATCGAATACATTATAGAATCAAGAGAGCGCACAATTTCAATGGAAAGAATGGAAAAACGTATAATTGTATCGTTGCTAAGCGCCCAATACCTAACACCTAACGCAACAACTAATAATCCTTTTTATCCTATATATTCCCTTAGTATCGGGAGCTACCGCCCCCAAACCCCGCTTTGTCGATAGTGGTAAACAACTGCGTACCGTTTGAGTGCAATCTAGCCTAAAAAACAACAACAACACGCAATGGATCCGACGATGAGCGGAAAGTGTTGAATGATTGTGAATTTAGAGGAAGGTAGTTCTGTAAGCAGTGTTTGTAGTTTTTTTTCACCGGCCTTTTGATTATTATATCATGGGTCGATGTAGGGTACCCTGTTTTTCCAGTAATTTCCCTTGTTTACTGGAAAATGAGCGGGTCCGGGGTCTGCTGCGTTTCATTCCTGTAGTCTTTATACTATTCAGGGGTATTTTTTATTTAGCCATAAGATTAGCTTTATGGATAGAATTTCAAACTCCTGTGATTAAACATATAGCAATTGCGTTTCTTTGCATTTGTTCAAGTTTCTTGTTTTATCTGGACAGGGAACATGATCAGTACGTATGTATTTCAAAGTTTAAATAGGAATTATGCTCTGTGTGCCTAAGTTCGATCACGTTAAACTTTGTCTCTGCGCATGCTCGATATCAACAACGATTACTGAAAACGTGCTATGGTATTTAGACAGAGTATTCAAAACTGTATCCAAATCTGCCAAAAAATGAAATATAAACAAACAAAACGGTCGTAAACGGTTAAAAACTATCTATTACCTCACATCATATATTTTGAAGATTACTGTAATGTGTGTCTTAAATATTTATCAAAATTAACAACAACTAACAATTAAGAAGGTAACAGAAAAGAACATTAAACACTCATAAACACACATTTGTAAAATTACCAAACATATTTACATTATGATACGATATTTTTCCTAAACACAATGTGGACATAGGAATGTCTCACCCCTTCTAAAAGTCAGTTTTTCGTGGAAATTGCGCTGCAGTAAATTGCTTAAATTTAACAAGAAACGTCTTTATTTACGTCTATTATCTTAAAATGTAATGCGCTGATCTAATTTATGAATGCCCTCTAATGAGCCCCATGTAAACAAAGCGCTTATTTACGGAGAATTGTATTACCTCCCCTGAATACTGCAGCGTCCCTGGCAATTTAGAAAAGAGTATTTTGATGGATTTTTTATAACTTAATGGTGATTCAAATAATATAAGTGCGATAAATGCATGAAAAATGAGGTATCGATAATTGACATAATTTAAGCTTTGTTATTCATAAAGACCTGTTTAAACCGCATTTTTACCAGAGGTTGACGGAATTACGACTTCTGTTATGAGTTTTCGCAGGAAGGCTGGCGCGTGATGTAAGTGCTGGTATTCGGAAATACGTCATAAAAAACTGATCGAACTTAGGCACCTGATCGAAATTAGGCACACAGAGGATAATGTATTAAAAAAGGAACTGTTCCTTACCAATGTAATTTAACAAACCTTTCTTCTAAATTTACAGACAAACCGTATTTTATATGCTTGTAGCAAAAACAAACATTGTCTCCTTTTGTATTTTAAGACTATACAATATAAATTGCGTATAAAAATCTACCATTTTTATAGGTGTACTTTGTTCAATAAAAGAAATGCGTGCGCTTAAACATGACACAGTAACGAACCTGTCAAAATGACATATTCGAGTTTAAATTTTGATTTTGTTTTGTTATGCATCTTAAAAACTTGTTAAACTTAGTTTCTATTTAGGTTTTGTAAACTTTGAAGCGCCTAGATATTACAAATTCGTTGCACGATTTAAAGAAAAGCTCGCAGACATGGCATACATGGAATTATATCATGTTATTAAGAATCAATGATGTAGGGCTTTATATTTTCAATAAAAATGATACTGTTTTATCTGTGATTCTCTAGTCACACTATGAGTATATCGTTCATTTTTGGTTGTGTATTATTTCCTGACATGTTATATGATTAGGTATTACCCAGAGATTTCAATTGAAGCAGACTCCTGCTTTTTGATGCAAGCAGTTGCAATTGTGTCATTTTTCACTCCTCCAAATGATATTCCTTGCATCATTTTTATGCAAATGTTACTGGCGCCATCTGATCTATATTTCCTTAGTAAGATTAAAGAAGAGTGCATGAACATTTTTTCCAGTCAATATTAAAGAATTCTGAGTTCCATTTTTGTATGACAAACTGGATTGTCACAGTTTTTAATTAATATTTTATAAGTATGTTTCTCTTCTTAAGGGCTTTTTACTATTTTCTTAATGTAAGTTTGTAATATAATGTAATATAGGTCATTGAGATTTGTTTGGTCAACATATTCCCTGCACACATTTTACCAGTATTAAATATTGTTTTTAAACCTATTAATGATTAAACCAGTGAATAACAATTCCCTTCGCCTTACACTTATTTCTTTAGCCATGTTATTTTCATGTTGAAAGTAGCATACAATTTCCCCCTTTAACAACCCTGTTTTTAAGTCTTATTATATGTAGCAGGGGTTTATATTTACAAGGTAGAGAACTATGTGTATGTGGAAACAGTGACTGCAGTAATTCAAGTTGTTAACATGTTATGGTTTATAAACATCAAACCTGTAAAAATCAGAAATGGAAATATTTATATTAAATATTAAAAACACGTGTATCATTGCAGGGCTTTCCTTTGACCCGAGCTCCCGGGTTTTGACGCTTGAAAATTACAGAAGACCCCTTTTTGACTCTTGAGAAAATTACGTCATGCGTCACATTTGACCCGGGGGAATATACCGACTTGCGTCAACGAGATCAAAAGTTGTTAAGACTAAGCGATAATTGGCTCGGGGCGGTGTATCTCATTTAGTACACGCTAATCGTTAACGCCCGTTTCCAATCATCGAAGCACAAGTCCACCCAGTAGGCGGAGTTTGGTTAATTAAGAAATCTAGTATTGACCAATTAAAACACTGCTGGTTCGATGACGCGTGTATTAACTTTCCATTATTTATCATAGCGTTTGTTATCAGCTGTTTGCGGAAAAGACGTGTATTAAACCCACCTAGTTGCAATAATCCAACTCCCAGCTATTGACCCTCTGAGCTGTACGTATGTACTCATAAAAGCTCAGAGCATTTAAGAAGAACTATAAACCCACCAAAACAGAATGGACTCATCCGCGTCAGTTTTAATAATATTCAATATAAAATAATAACATCCATATCCACATATCACCGTAAAGCATATTTTGAGATATTTCCAGAGTATGGCAGAATGTATTTCCAAAGCTGAATGCACCCATCACTGTTTCACTTCATGATTGCTCAGTTCAAAGACGCGCGAAAGTTATGCTGGCATATGTACTGTCTACAACGTCAAATTACACGCTTTGCATCAAAGTTGCTAAAAATAACTATAGAACCGATACAACTGGCCTTGTGGCAAAGTGACAATTTTTGCATGAGCTAATTGATTACAAAATACATGTAGGCGTAATAATTGACCGTTTGAGAAGGCATAGAAAACGGCGTGTTTGTCGCACGTCTTCCGTGAAGATGGCACATGAAATAATTAAAGGGCGTCGGAATTTTTGATGGGATTAAATACGGAGGCACCTTTATCGGCGAGTAGAAATAATTTCCTTTTATAGTTTACCGATTTATATAGGCTATTGTGTTTAGGTACCACCCGTATGTTGTTGTTTTTTTGTGATAGCCAGCGGAAATGTTTTTTTTTTCACATTTTGTATTTCATTCTTAATTTAATAGCCACGCGAAACGGTCAAAGTGTAATTGTGCTTGTGCATTCAGAAAATGTCGCAGAGAAACCTTTTCGAATTCGGAATCGGTAGTAACTCTGAAAGTGCGTGTAAGACGCCAACGACAAAGCGTACTTTAGATCTAAATGACAGTGCTCCTAACACCCCCAAACGTGCGAAAGAAGAACATATGACATATTACTCTGCTGTATACATGAAGTTAATGTTGTATTAGAATACATGTTTTGTATTTATTAATCATTAAAATATTGTGTTTAAATGCATAGTGTTGTAGTGACAGTAAAATGTAAGAAATAAATGTTAACATACATGTATCTTTTTATTTGTTGCTTTTTATATATTATATCTCAGTAATTTGCTTAAATTGCAAAAAATCATTGACTCTCCTGCGTTATTATTAGGACTCTCAGAAGTTTGATTTTGACTCTTGAAAATATGGTCCCAAGAGTCCTTGACTCTTGAGATTTGAGGTCTAAGGAAAGCCCTGCATTGTCTACATGCATTCTGCTTTATAGTTTGTACGTTTTCAACCCATTCTACCCAGGAAACGGACTCAAGAGCATTAAAAATTAACTAAGGCTTTTCATGCCATCAAGCTTGAATAAATAGGTTTAAATCATTATCCACCTATCTTAGTTTTATCACTACTTTATTCTACCCCAACACATGTTCAGTTGACCTTCTGTACATTTATTTACAAAGTTTATAAGATATTGTGCACAATATTTAATTACAGTTAAATTTAGACATGTTATTTCTCAATCTTGGATTATCATGATTATCATCAAAATTTAAGAGTAATGATTACTCAATCTGATATGAAGATGAGTGTGCAGTTTCGTTTAGTGAGACCTTGATTTTACTCAATTTTGTCTATTGACTTCTTTATTTTAAACAGGTTGAACTCTGGAGTGGACATTTTTTTATCTAAATGCGTAAATGCCGCTTTGAACAGAACTGTGAGTTGCTAAAATGCAAGTTAAGACTGTTGTACCAGTTAACACAGACCAATCAATACATGTACATCAGACAATTTGCAACTTTCAATGACAGGGACTTGTTCACAGTGTTGCAAATGACAATTTTCCTAAAAAATTGTCTTATATTAAAATGATTATATTCAAGCAATCTATAATACACTCATAACTTAGAAAAAATAATTGCCATATTGTTTTGTTTACCGATAATCATGAATCAAAATTGAAACAAATTAAATTGTTTGAAATGAATTATGCATTTCATATTTGAAAAAAAAATGAGCTATTGTCATCACCTTGGCGTCGGCGTTGGCGTCGGCGTCCGGTTAAGTTTTGCGTTTAGGTCCACTTTTCTCAGAAAGTATCAATGCTATTGCATTCAAACTTGGTACACTTACTTACTATCATGAGGGGACTGGGCAGGCAAAGTAAGATAACTCTGGCGTGCATTTTGACAGAATTATGTGCCCTTTTTATACTTAGAAAATTGAAAATTTTGGTTAAGTTTTGTGTTTAGGTCTATTTTATTCCTTAAGTATCAACGCTATTGCTTTCATACTTGCAACACATACTAACTATCATAAGGGGACTGTGTAGGCAAAGTTATGTAACTCTGACTGGCATTTTGACAGAATTATGTGCCCTTTTTATACTTAGAAAATTGAAAATTTGGTTAAGTTTTGTGTTTAGGTCCTCTTTATTCTTACAGTATCAAAGCTATTGCTTTCATACTTGCAACACTTTTTAACTATCATAAGGGGACTGTGCAGGCAAAGTTATGTAACTCTGACTGGCATTTGGACGGAATTATGGGCGCTTTATACTTAGAAAATTGAAAATTTGGTTAAGTTTTGTGTTTTGGTCCATTTTTACCCCTAAAGTATCATAGATATTGCTTTCATACTTGAAACACTCGCAAACTATCATAAGGGGACAGTAAAAAGAAAAGTTGTATAACTCTGATTGTCATTTTTACGGAATTATGGCCCTTTTTTGACTTTGACTTTGTATAAATAGTTAAATTTTGTGTTTTGATCCACTTTACTTCTAAAGTATCAAGGCTATTGCTTTCAAACTTCAAATACTTTCATTCTATCATGAGGTTACTGTACCTGGCAAGTTGAATTTTACCTTGACCTTTGAATGACCTTGACTCTCAAGGTAAAATTATTAAGTTTTGATAAAATTGCCATAACTTCTTTATTTATGATTAGATTTGATTGATACCATCCCCCGTGCCCCCCCCGAATTCCCCCTCCCCCCGAATCCCCCCAATTTTTTTTAAGATCATCTCACAAATGACCACCACACCCTCACACTATACCCACTCACATTTTTTTTGAAACGGTTAAAAAACACAAATATTTTTTTTTTATTTTATTTTTGAAATACCGTCCAACCATCGCACCCAAGAATCCCCCCCCCCCGAATTTTTTTGTGCATTTTTTGCATTTTTTTCGCATTTTTGGAAGATAATGTAATACATGTCCATACTCCCACACTATACATCCCTCTTCACTCCACCTCTTTAGTATCTTGACAATGGAGTTTGTACTTTGGTGTGTATTTAAACAGCCAACATAATTCATTCTCTGTCAGATTGAAGCTTAGTTCATTGGTTATTTATAATATTAGCTTAAAACTGTGTGTGTCTTTATGAAACACATTCTGGTTTTGATAACCTTTATTGTATTTTATTAAAGGAGTGAAAATAATACAAAACTGTTTAATTACAGGACAGTTCATAATATCTATTGAAAATGGCAACGTCTCTAGGTACAGTTCATACAAGTTCAGATTTAGTGAGGGACTATTCTTGTAGTGCTTGCGAAAGTAAAAATATCAAAGAAAGTGCTGAATTTTTCTGTGAAACATGTTTGAAGTGTTTTTGCAACAAATGCCTTTATTATCATGATAAATTATATGTAAATCATTTGAAATATGGAAGAGGAGAAACAAATAAATGGCCCCTAGCAAAGACAATGGAGGATTTGCTACTGAAATGTGATGTTCACAACAACAAGATACTGAAAATGTTCTGCCAAGACCACAGTCAGCTGTGCTGCTCGGATTGTGTTTTACTGAATCACAGGTAAGAGACATTCAGTCATAAAGTCCCATGGAGTTGAAAGGGATCACATTTATAAAAGGTATGTTTATATCACTTGCATTAATCAATTATCTTGATTATGTAACAATTTAAGTTAAGTTTTAAAAGCATTTTAATAGTTGTTCTCTTAACAATCTTGAAATGGTGAAAGTATAATATTTGAGGACATTTTTGCTCGACGTCAACGTCGCCAAGATTACAAAACGGGGCATTCAGTGTTTGTTATGCAAAATCTTTAATTGATAATTGTATTCACTGATAGATGACAACTCTACACTAAATAAGACTCCAAATGTTTTTAAATGAAAATCCCGCTTTTTAATCTTACCAATCTGACTATATTTTCTGTTTTATCTTAATATTTAATGTCAAATTTATCATTATGATTTATGTTGCTATTTCAGACAGTGTACAAATCTGGCTCTCATTTCTGATTCCGTCAAAAAGGTGTCAGTGAATAGGCATCAGTTGTCAACCAAAATTAAAACAGTTCTTACTAAACTAAACAAGTGTAAGATAACTCAAGAGGCCGGCATTCAGTCTGTTGATGGATCATACGCTGAAAAACAGCAAGAAATCAGAGAGATGCGTAAGAAATTAAATGCTGCTTTGGATAAACTTGAAAATACAACCTTGAAAGATCTGGATGAAATTAGGAACGCTTTGAAAATATCTCTTAAGAAAGATGTTGACAACTGCAGCAGACTGAAGGATGAACTTCACTGCTAGGTGAAGCTGTACAGGACCTTAATGAAAAGAGCAAGAGAGAAATCGAGTTCATAGCGGGCAGGAAATGTCTTGACAAAATACAGGAGTCACAGTCATATCTAAAGGAAACCCCGGTGAAGGTTCAGTGTTCCATGATATTCAAGGAAAACATTGACATTATGAAGTACCTGTCTAAACAGTCCAATCTGGGGAAGATTGTAGAAAGTATGCAGTCTCTCAGACTGGAGATGATTCCAGCCCAGGTTGTGAGTTTGAAGAGGAAGTCTGACGATAATTTGAAAGCATGTAAGTGTGCACCGACACAACTACTTACAAATTACCATTTCCTCGGAATGTGCAACCCGGCAAGTGGGAAATTTCCATTTGAACTTGATCCATATGATTCCATTTAAAAAGCATCATACAAACTGTCTTCTGATCTCGAATAGATACTGTGTAAAAAATGTGCTCTTATACAGTTTCTGAGATAAAGCCCTGAAACTATGTGACAGACAGACGCCGAGACGGACCGACTGACAGACTGACAGACAGACACATAGACTGATGGACAACGCCAATACTATATCCCTTTACCTTTTATCGTTGTTGGATTGCAATTGGTTTTCAAAATGTATATGAGCAGAGAAAATACTACGAAGAAATGTAAACCTTACTTTATACTTTAAAAATATGACATTCTGGCATTTGGAATAATAAACTGGTGGTATTGATTTAACATGGTGTTAGAGCCCCCGTTTCGGCATGTCGCACACTAAGTTTGGTCAGAGTTCTGCAACCAATGGCTTTCCCTTCAATTTCAGAAAAAAGGGACTTGTAATGGTATGCAGTGCACACACTGTTCGCCATTTGTGAATATATTGAAAATGTGTTTCAAACAAATTTTGATTTGAAAAAGTCTCTAAAAAGGTGCATTAAGGTGATGAATTGTCACTGTTGGTTGCAATATCTTGAAAAAAGACTGCATGAGGAAACATTCTAACTCTAAAGGTAAGAGTTTTGAAATTAAGCAAGGCAAATCTTGTTGTTCTATGTGGGTAGAATGAGTGGTTGGTAATACACTGTACGTGGTCAAGGGAGCCGACATTGTATATACCATTGATCTTTGTTGTTAAAAATAAGGTCCATGATATTTCTCTCATTATTTCGGCTATTATCAGGAAATGTGTGCTTCTGTGAAGCAAATTAATAATGTTTTGAACTTTGACATATACAATTGTCATGATTGACTATCAAGGTAACAACTGCATGTTACATTATGATACTTGACGATATGTGCTTTTTATCATTTATTTAATAAATTAAATTTGTATGCCCACGAAGGAGGGCATATAGTGATCAGACCGTCTGTCCGTCTGTCTGTCTGTCTTTCCGTCACACTTTGCATTAAGGTTTTGCATTTAGGTTTCGAAAAATGCTCATATCTTCTATGTCCCTTCACATAGCAACTTGATATTTGGCATGCATGTGTATCTCATGGAGCTGCACATTCTGAGTGGTGAAAGGTCAAGGTCATCCTTCAAGGTCAAAGGTAAAAAAACATGTATCAAAGCGGCGCAGTAGGGGGTATTCTGACAAACACATCTCTTGTTTAAAAATGCGATCTTTAATATTTTTATTTGATTGCAAGTTTCCGCAAGCCAAAAACAGAAATTATTGTCCAGTGTGATCCATGTGTAGGTTGTTGCAATAATTCAACTCTCAGCATAACCCAAAGGGTTGCTGAGAGTTGCAATACGCCGTCTTTTGTCTAAAGGTACACAATGTGATCACCACTGCAAAAGCTTAGGAACACTGATACTGCAAGAACTTATCAATTTACTTGTCTAAAGCACAAACTCATGCAAATGGTGCCATTTAAGCAAGAAATAATTGCTTTTTATTTACTTTGTTGTTCTTTTGTACGCTCTATCCACCATATTGGAAAACTGTGGTGATGTTGCCTAAAAGTGTCGCTATCGGTTAGGTCGCAGAACACTTTTTTTGCACATAGTGATATTTGATGTAACATAAGTTGATAACGATGTAGAATATTTACACTGTTCCAAATTTCAAAATTGTTGGCAAGAATAGTGTTGAAATATCGTCGTGTTTGTTTAGGTTACATGCAAAGGATAACCTCCGTAGGCTGCCATTCAGGTAAATTTAATGTGTTTGTTGTAATTTTTAGTATATGAACTCAATTTAGACTGCTTTGTTTGATGCCATCGGGACATGGTGGACATTTGTTATCAGAACAGTTACCAGGTGGTCATCATTTCATAATATAGATTATCAAGGATGGTCTGTTCTGTTGCTCGCAGAGTCTGCTTGTCAGATATTTCAACAGTTACAATAATAAATATCAAATGTTAGGTCCTATCAGTGTCTTTCCACACATCCAAATATGGAAGGGTGGGCAGATTTGTAAAAAAAGCCCGGTTCAGTGAGAAGCTGGGGAGAGTTGGTGGCAGTTTGAGAGAGAACGGATTTTACCTAGAATGTAAAGACAGTTAACAAATAAACATTATTGTTGTATATATTTATTCTCGTAGTGTGTAAATAAAATGTAGAGTTATATACTGTGTTGTGAAGTTATGAACTCCCCCCGTTGAAAATTGTAGCAGTGTTTTTTGAAGTTAATTCATCGCTTTCCTTAATTGGTAATGAGCGATGTCTGTTTAGTGATGCGCACGGAATCTCCGAACTGCACTGCGATTGCGTTTATGAAAGGGTGCATATGGGAGTACTTTTATATGGACTACCCGTTAAGGGTGGTATAATAAGGTGAATTTGACCTAAAATACTCTACTACAGCCAAGATTTGGAAATTCAGGCAAAGGTGTTTCTCGACTTGGCAATTAAGGCGTCCCTATGCTTAAAGCCCGTAGGGTAAAAAAATCGTATGTTCGTTAATACATGTATGCAAAGACGTAGATATCTACGTCCTTGCTGTATGACAGCTGTTATGTTATTACTTGGAAACATTTCACGTCAAAACATCCGCCAATTATAGATCGTCTCTATTGTCGGCAACCTCAATTGCCAACCATGTAGATTAATCTATTAATTTCATTTTTTGACCGGAAATTAGCTCGCCATGGCGTACGATTTGTGGAATATAAAACCACTTTTTACAAATCAATGCGCTTAATTGGAACATAAATATTCCGTCCATTTAATAAAATCATGTATATCATTATGTTTTTTCAAATTGTGCACTGAACAAGTAGTCATCTGATACAAATTATTTAGAATCTTATCTGATGAGTTATATGTTATGTTAGTTTACACTAAATTCAAAAGGTTCAGTGCCCATATGGTGCCATTATGAAACGGTCAATTTTGTAGGCATTTTCGAAGCGAAAGTAATACAAGAAATATAAATAACACTGATAATTTAAAAAGTTCTACAATTGTTTAGAAAACAACAATGGAAGCCTGCGATAATAAAATTCTGACAAGTTTTTTCTTTAAACATAGTCTGTTATTAAAGGGGCCTTTTCATGTTTTGGTAAATTGACAAAATAAAAAAAATGTTTCAGATTCAAAAATTTTCGCTGTAGTTATGATATTTGTGAAGAAACAGTAATACTGAACATAAACCATGCTCTTAAATATCTATTAAATGGAATCTTTTGACGTTTTAAAAACCTGAAAATTATAAAGCGTTATACACATTTATTGTGTATGGGGAGGGGACTAAATCCCTTCTGAATGTAAAGCTGATTCCCAGTGGCCAATTTTACCCAAAGTTGTATTTCCCAAAGTCAAGGAATCGGTTGATCTTTTTAATGGAAAATCACTCTCTGTCAAAAAATCCAATACATCCCGGCAACTTCCCTACTAGGATATCCTGGTCAATCCTTTTGAGGAATATACATGGATCATTCAAAACCATCTTCCGAGGTAGTTGCAAACACAAACTACAAATTTAAATTGCGATCAACTTGTGTCGAAAAAAGTCTTAGTAAATATAGACCGTCTTCTAAAGGACCACACATTGCTGTATAATGGGAGTTGATCACAGTTTTTTTTTGTATTTTTAAACAAGATGTGTTTATGAAACAATTGTCACCCCCATATATTTGACTTTTGAACTTGAAGGATGACCTTAAAATGTGCAGTTCCATGAGATCACATGCATGCCAAATATAAAGTTGCTATCTTAAATATTGCAACAGTTATTGCCAATGTTAAAGTTTGACTCAAACAAACCAACAAACAAACAGACAGGGCAAAGACAATATGTCCTCCAGTACAGACTTGGGGCAATAAAATATCATTAAATTAATTTACTAACAAAACTGCATACTTGCAATTGTGTTAAATGATAATTAGAAAAGAGAACAAGATAAAATAAAACAAACATGCCAGCCCTGGGACCTCTAGAAGCATGCTTTTAAATCTATGTTATTAAACAAATTACGGCAAAACACATTTTTGCTAAAATATTGATGAAAAGTGTTTGTATGCTTTATAATGTTTACCGTCTATGAATGATGATTATCAAAAAACAATTATTTTTTTTTTCAACAAGTCCCTCAATATAAACCCTTTGCAAGTAAGCAGTTGCTGGAAAATGACCCAGATACATGTGCTAACATTTATTGTTACCGCATTCTCTGTGTGTTGTAATACAAATACAAACACTTCCACCAGACAATTTATTTAAGAAATTAAAGACAAATGATTAACTTTTTTTTACAAGTCATCAACAAAAGACTAAAGTACATGCATACCAATATCAGCAGTTGTTTAATTGTGTGTAAAAAACATTGTTCTAAATTATCTGAAATATTGTCTATTTGTATGCAGTTTTCCTCATAAAATTTGGCTATATTGACATTCCTGCTTATCTGATAAGTACAACAAAACAGAAGGAAAACCTCAGACAAAACAAGTAACGACAAAACATCAGCAGTTAAAATGTAACTATCACAGGTTAAATCAACATCTATGACAATATTGTTTAGTTGTGTTAATAATTGTTTTTTTGAAATTGTTTGTCATAAAACATCATTTCAGATTGCCTTATTGTTTAAGTCAATTGCTGGTTTTATTTCGGATAAAAAATATTGTGATGCTAATGTATAAACGACATTATTATAATTGGTTTACGCCTCTTAAAGTTATAATTATTGTTAAGCACACGGATACAAATACAAAACTGTAGTGTATAACAGTCTCCACAATTGGAATGTATACACAATTATCACAGACATCTCAACTATAAGTACAACAATCATAATGTGAAGCACAAATAATTACATAAAAATATAAATTGTTCAAATAGTGTCCTGTTTTTCTTTAAATATTTAAAGACATACATCAATCGCTTAAACAATTCCTTTTAGGAAAGATTTCGTCACAAGTTAATGCCGACTAACATTCAACACCATCTTTAGTGAAATATCATTAATTATATATTTAATAATTTAAAGTTTAATTAATAGTAATTATAACAATAATAAAGGACGGACTTTGTAAACAATAGTTCAAAATAATTAACAAACTTAAAATACATTTCAAACATTACACAATTTGATCAAACAAATGTCCAGAAAAAAAATACAACTGCAAAAAAAAAACACGCTACACTAATGTGCATTGTTTATTTAATCACATAAATGCACTTATAATATAAAAGTCTGTGTCAAAACAAGTACAAATAAATAGGTTAAAATAGTGATGCAAGTATAAGTTGCAATAAACAAAGCATTGGTCAATCCACCAACAAGATCAAAATATAGATCTAGTGTATATTATGGAAAGAATCACGAATACCAACTGGGTGCCCCATTCATGGATATGTAAAACAAATTTGAAAATAAAATAAAGTTGTTTGAACATTGCCAAATTTCATACCCAAAGAACAGGACCAAAGCAGCGCAATTTTTACAATTAACAAGTGGCCAAATTGTTTGTCTATTTTTTCAGGGGTGTGATTTAAGAACCATTTCATGGGAGAAAAATGCCCTACTCCCCTTATAGGATTAAATTAAACTCTTCGTTTGTATATAAATCAATAAAACTTAATAACTATTTGTTAAATTGATTTGTCATTGAAAAATCACACCTCTGTTTTTACTTAAATTCAATAGTCTACCAGCGGACGACAACTAAGATCGAGCTCGGGCCCATTTAGTTGTCGAGCTGGCAGAGCATGGCAACTCCCCGCTGGACCCAGTGGTCTTCGGGCTTGTCCGTCGGGATGAGCATCCCGATCACGTAGTTGGTGGAGTGGCCAGTGGTTGACAGCACACCGCGACGCTCGCTCGTCTTGTACACGGGTATGTGATAGACGCCTTCCTCAACCAGGTCTGCACGCTTGCAAGGCTTCACCCAGATCTGAAATGGATGGTTTTTTCCAGGTTTTTACCGTTTTGACTCGAGACTTTTGAATTTGTTACCAAATTCATGTGAATTATACCCTTACACTATTAGATGCGTAAGTGGTAAATAACAAAAGAATGTGCGAATCATTCGTTTTGCACATCTACAATGCAAATGATGAATAAAATTGCTTTAGAAATATTGCAGTTGTCACTTCAAAGTCTTTTGGAATGTTCATGTACTGACTGACTTGCCAAAAAACTGACAGAATGACTACTAAAGTACCTCCTCTCAGATTTCTTTTCCAGGTGTATGATACAAATTAAATTTTAAAAAGTTCTCTTAAAACCAATGTTACAAGGTAATCATTTTCCTTACAAATTTTGAGAATAAAGGGCTCACATCTTATTTTATAAAAAAAGGTTAACTTTGCGGTTGATAGTTTTGAGGATACCATAGCCGTGTCTTAGTTCACACTGAAATGCAGGTTATCCCTTTCTTTTATGGTCAAAATCAAAGTGAAAATGAATATATGCAACCAGCATGAAACCAGAACAGCATGCTTTGCAACATGGAGTCTGTTCAAGTTTTATGTAGTTGGCTGCTAATCAGTATCTTCTGGTTGGAAATGAAACTTTAAAACTTAAAGAGCATGAAAGGTGTTTAATTTAATGAGATTTTCTTAAGGATAACAAACGCGCCAAAATGCTTGTGTGAGTGGTAAAGGGTTATCTTACCACGGGAACTGGATCGAAGCGTATCTTTGGCAGAGACTCTCCAAGGAGGTGGGTCTTCCTGTCCCAGCGAGCTCCCTCCAGGAATAGACCCTTCACATAGACACCTAAAGAAAAGTAAAACTTGGTATAGGCACTATACATAGGCACCTGGTGAAAAGTAAAACTTGGTATAGACACTATACATAGGCACCTGGAGAAAAGTATAACTTGGTATATACTCTTTACATAGACACCTGGAGAAAAGATAAACATGGGTTTGTTGTTTTAAATCTATTAGATCTACTATGGCAAAGTTCTCGAGACCTTCAGGTATTAACAGAAGGTTAGTTTAGTTTAAACTTATTTATTTTAGCACGATAACATTAGAAGAACTTGCTACTTATTTAAAATGCTCTCGAGTCCGTTTCCTGGGCCTAGAACCAGTACTAGAACCAGTAGTTGGTGTTTTCGGGGAAGATCTAAAGAACTCTCCCACAGTTGGGATTGAACCCATGACCTCCCGGTTGCCGGCGGATACCATATGCATTACACCACGGAAACTTAAAACTAATGGTTCTATTAGGGAAAAAGACTTGGGAGTGTCTCAACAGTCCTTGTGCTTTTTATACAATTGAGCCTAAATCAAATAGGCTCACCAGGAACACCAGACAAAACAAATGAAATAATTTTAAAAAAACTGCTGCCGACCGTCATCAGGTGGCGTGGTATAATCTTTATCCGCCAGGATCTCGTGAACGAAGGCGAGCAAGTCGATGGGTATCGTGTATTTACGGGCATAGTTCTGCTGAGCGCCCGTCAGGAAAGTCTGAGTGAAGTAAAAGCCGGATATTCAGAACACTGTCGGAGCCCCGTTATCGAACCAGTCCTAAAAGGTGAAAAGGTTAAAGATCAGTTTAAAAGTCTGATATTGATAACAAGATGACATCTTCAGCTGACTTTCACAGTAACACCCTGATCACTGGGATATAAGTTGTCCGTTTACACATGACACAGTATGTAGCCATGGCACACTGGCTTATTTCTCTCACATGGACCCATTAATACACCTGGGTAGAGAGAAGCAAGCGTTGGATTAATTTTTTTCTCAGAAAAATCCATTGGTCTGAGCGGGATTCGAACCAGCGACCTTCCAATTCCTAGTTTAGCATCCTACCATTGAACCAGTGTCCTATAAACTATTTATAGAACAACATGCAATATTTGGTCTTACAGGACATAATTTTGTGATTACACTGAACTACTGGTTGATTGATCGGCTACGCGTTATCACACCAGTTCTGGAAACTATCAACAAACCCACGTGCAATAGTCTTTTACAGAACACTAAATCAGTGAGAAGGCTCCACCAATCTTGATTGAGCCTGCATTTAACATTCAAATATATATATTTGATCACACTTAAAATGAGTTATAATTGTCAAGATTATAGATTGCAGTGATTTTATAAGGAGAGTGTCTGCATTTCAATAAATCTTTAGATTCTCATTTAGACAAAATTATATTAGTCATATGGTATAAAGTACTAGTTCATCCCAGGTTAATATTGAATATTTTGCACAAATAATAGTCATATTGAAAATCAGCAATATCACCTGAAGAAAGAAATATCTTTGACTTTAAACCTTTAACACTTAGATACGTATTTATTGTTTACGCATTTGATGTTCCTGACCCTTAGGAAGTTAATTTAAGACCTTTCTTACTAGATTCAAGTTTTAAAGGCTTCATTGCCAACCGTTAGATACTGATGGGAGCAAACAGCATAAAACCTAAATATACTGCGAGTTACTCAGTTTGCACATAGTCATGTCCTCTTTGGCTCATAGTACGAAAGGGTTAAACACTCATAACTCAATGAACTCGCAAATGTTTTAAAGTTTCAACTGTTGGCAGGCAATACAAGAAAGCAACATACTGTTCAACCATTTACAATCATCAGCATGATTTTTTTTGTTAAAAAAATAATTCTATGTGGATATGTAAATAAGTAGATTTCAGCTTTTGAAAAACAAAGATGAATTTTCGTCTCTCATTTTCCGATGACTTGGTGTAAAATGCATAGATAGGTCAACCTGTAATATCAACCATAATTGATGTCGCACAAATAATGCTTTTAAAGTAATTCTATCAACTAAAATACTGAAAGCTGTTCCCGTTCAACTGAAGGAAGGCCAGTCTAGCCAGGAAGTCAGTGACGTAGGAGCCAAGGGGCTTCCGAGAAGGGTATGAGCGCTTCATCCACATCACGGGGGGCTTGCCCTTCAGGATGCTCAAGGTCACATTCTCAAGGTCAGCCGACATCACTACCAGGCCCTGAAATTGTGGTTCATGTGATCAACTCATATGAAACATGCTCTGGGAAAATGGGACTTGAGGCATGTGTGTAAAGTGTTATCCCAGATTAGCTTGTGCAGTTTGCACAGGCTAATCGGGCACACCACTCTCAGCCTTGACTAGGTTTTCATTTGTAAAAAAAACTTCCTTTTAACAAAAAAAACAACGGAAAGTGTTGCCTCTGATTTGCGTGTACATAATCTTTTTGAGGACTAGTACTGAGCTACAACAGGGATATAATGTATACTTATATTTGGCATATTTATAAAATACATACCATACATGCCATTGGTTTTCATACAAAATTTATCTCACAAGGTATCAATTAGCTTAAAAATGATTTGACAATATTTTTTTTGTGTAACATAATGAACGTTTTCTAATTGCAATTTCCATTAGGATTGTAAAAACTATTCTTCACATTAGGGAATTGAGGAAAACAGACAC
The DNA here is from genome assembly GCF_020536995.1 of Dreissena polymorpha. NCBI lineage: Eukaryota > Metazoa > Mollusca > Bivalvia > Myida > Dreissenidae > Dreissena > Dreissena polymorpha. The sequence continues at coordinate 38,607,932 of NC_068364.1, forward strand.
ATTTTGCTTAGGAAACAGTTGTTAAAAAGCCTAATTGCATACTTAAATTGCTTGAAAAACTGCTTAAAAAAACAGTCCAAAAACACCTGACTTCATACCTTAATGGCCCTCCTGATGTTAACCAGGCTGATCCGGATGACCGACAAGATCCGGTTAAAACGCACCATTTCCTGCACGAGCACAGTGTTCATGTTCTGCTTGTACGAGGTCGGGAATCGGCGCAGCGCTGCGCCGGTGTCAAAGTGTGGCGGCAGATTGCTGATAATGTCTGCTGCCACTTCATCTACAATGTCGTCTGTCGAGCGGCCGCCACCTGACGAGGCCCTAGCCTGGAGGTGGGCAGAAAGTAGTGGGTGTTAACATTATTTTCAACTTCTGTTTACCGTATTTACCGAAATAACACCACTATTTAGATTTGCATCAGTCAATTGTGTCATACATAGACATCTAGGAATATGATGAAGATTGATTTATGGGACGTGCTCAGTGAAAAAGGGGTTAAATGCATGCTCCAGATTAGACTTTGCAGTCCGCACAGGATATTCTGAGGGACGACACTTTCCACTATAACAGGATTTTTTTGTTAAGAAGAGACTTTGTTTTAAACGAAAAATATCATTAAAGCGGAAAGTGTTGTCCCTGATTAGCCTGTGCGGACTGCACAGGAACAACACATTTGGCACATGCATTAAACCACCTATTCACAGAGCACGGTTCATATGTACATGTATACACATGTTCTTTTTTTGGTCATGATGAGGCGTAAAGAAATGTTAAATCATTAATGAATGTGTATACAAAAATCCTGAAAATCAACATAAGCATATTGTCCTTTTGCAAAGTATTTAAGTCAAGGTTAGTACAAGTTTCACACTGTATCATAAATACATTTGCATGGAGCTGAGAGGCAATTTTTATTAATATTATTTGAAAGCATAAGTAAATGTAGCAAAAAAAATATCAAACTCCATTTTAATAATGCATTATATAAAATAAATTCATTTATCAGCATTAATTTATAATTTAAGATACGAATAAAACTAATTGGTATGCAAGTAAATCACAGTAAGAAGCTTCAATATCTCCAAAAAAAAATCAGTAAAAAGTACTTGATACTGGAATAATGATTGAAGCAAGCTTTGTGAAAAGCAATAAGCAGGACAATAATTGTATTTACATATTAAATAAAATAAGTTTTATATTAAAATAACACGCTGAATTTTTTTCAACACATCTCATAATTACAACACCTGTTTAACGAAAAAACAGTAAATTGTGAAGACATGCATTCCATTTTAACAGCCAACATGTATAATGTGCAACCAATCTGATAGAATAAAGTAAATCGGATGAAATAAAGTGTGTAGCATTTCATTCTATGTTACCCCAAACATTATGAGTGCAATAATCTATGACCTTTGCGTGCAAAAAGTGCTAATAGTGGTAAAGTTCTCAGGTTTCTTTATCCGAGGGGGTAATCACATGACAAACAAAATGGCACTGTCCATGCTGAGACAGGTATTTTTCGCCGTTTTATACCCTTAATTTCTTTTAGGAATTTTTAAAATGATGTTCACTTTCCAGCCATAACAGCAAGAAAGTCATGTGCGTTGATTGCCTATTAATATTAGCTGTATATCTTGACTTTACTCGCTGTGAAATTTCTTAGCGGGGTGACCTAATTATAGCTCCACTAATAAAATTTGCGGCAAGTACGGTCGAGATATAAAGCGAATTTTAATACGAAATATACGCTAATCACTTTTTTGCTGATAAGGCTGGAAAATTAACTAAATTTAAACAATAAATACATGTAATAAAGGGTATAAACTGCAAGAAATACCTTTCTCTGCATGGACGTCGCCATCTTGTTTGTCGCATGGATACCCCATATATCAACACTTTAGACATTTGTCCGCATTGTGATGATTTGGGAACAGTGTTTCTTTACAACATATCACCATTTTCTCGACATTCAAGTTACCATATTCTTCATTTGAAATTCTATACTCTCAAGAAATGATAATGTTAACAAATTACAAATTTCTATAAAAAAAACTATTCATTTTGAAGTATTGATAACATTGGAATTTGATTACATTATTTCTTAACAGGACTTTCTAAAAAAACTTGAAAATAGAGTAGCTTTTTTTTCCTAGCATAATAACAACGAAATAGACATATGTTTCTAAACTAAAAGTAACTAAAGCTATGATTACAAAATACATTCTTGAATACTAGCAATTTTTAAGGTTTTCCAATTGTAATAATAATCTACTGGTACTTAGTAAATCTTTAAAAGAATGATTACATATATTTGTAATTGTTGTGAAATACGAGTTTCAATAACAGATGACGAATCATGTAGATCACTTAATCTTGAAAATCAAATAAAAATACAATATTATTATTTCCCGAAACACTCTGCTCAACATCTAATGTTCACTTCATCAATGAAGTGTGACTTTTCTGTCAAAATGTTTATCTTCAAGATTGGCTGTGTTTCTTTACTTACACATATCCAGTGAGAAAATTGAGATTCAAACCTGATCAACATGCGAAAATTAGAACATCGTACCCAAAGACTTACACTTGAGACCATATAGGAAATTTGAAAGGAAATTGAAAAGCTTTCATTTTATGAAATTTTCTTAAAACAGGGCTCAATAAAGTTTTATAACAACAGAAATTCCGTCATGAAAGAAACTAATTTCCGCAGGTCTGTTACATAATATTAAAGCAATGCAATTCTAGACTAACAGAATTTTTTTTCTTGCCGATTTTTTTTATCCCTACGGAGCCTACCTTTATGAGTCCATAATAATCACTAAATAAACTCGGATTGATTTCAGCAAGAGTGCAGTCGGATTGACTTTATTTTACAGGAATAATTGCTAGCAACGGAGTAAAATATCTTAGCCAGTATAACATTTAGCTGGACTAGCAGCTAGGGTATTGTATATCTAAGCCAGAATTTATATATTTTTATACGACTATGGTTTTTACAAGAAAAAAAGCTGGGGCATTGACTATCAAGCCAGAATGTATATATACGGCTATGGTTTTTACAGCAATAATAGAATACAACAAGGGCTGTTTGTAAAACTTGCATGCCCCCCATATGGGTTGTCAGTTGTAGTAGCAGCCATTGTGTGAATACGTTTTTTATCACTGTGACCTTGACCTTTGACCTAGTGACCTGAAAATCAATAGGGTTCATCTGCAAGTCATGATAAATGTACATATGAAGTTTCATGATCCTAGGCCTAAGTATTCTACAGTAATCACCCGGAAACCATTTTACTGTTTCGAGTCACTTTGAACTTGACCTCTGACCTAGTGACCTGAAAATCAATAGGGCTCATCTGCCAGTCATGATCACTGTACCTATGAAGATTCATGATCGTAGGCGTAAGCATTCTTGAGTTATCATCCGGAAACCATTTGACTGTTTCGAGTCACTGTGACCTTGACCTTTGACCTAGTGACCTGAAAATCAACAGGGCTCATCTGCCAGTCATGATCAATGTACCTATGAAGTTTCGTGATCCTAGGCCTAAGCCTTCTTGAGTTATCATCCGGAAGCCATCTGGTGGACGGATCGACCGACTGACCGACCGACCGACCGACATGTGCAAAACAATATACCCCCTCTTCTTGAAGGGGGCATTCCGGTTTTTTGGCCCAATTTTTTAGCCGAAATTCTGCTATATTCCCAATCGTAAAAAGTATACTTTTTACTTAACCAAATTTTCAATTTTCTAAGTATAAAAAGGGCACATAATTCTGTCAAAATGCACGCCAGAGTTATCTGACTTTGCCTGCCCAGTACCCTCATGATAGTAAGTAAGTGTACCAAGTTCGAATGCAATAGCGTTGATACTTAATTAGAAAAGTGGACCTAAACACAAAACTTAACCAGACGCCGACGCCAAGGTGATGACAATAGCTCATAACTTTTTTCAAATGACCTTGACCTTTGACCTAGTGACCTGAAAATCAATAGGGGTCATTTGCGAGTCATAATCAATGTACCTATGAAGTTTCATGATCCTAGGCATAAGCATTCTTGAGTTATCATCCGGAAACCATTTTACTATTTCGGGACACCGTGACCTTGACCTTTGACCTAGTGATCTGAAAATAATAGGGGTCCTTTGCGAGTCATGATCAATGTAACTATGAAGTTTCATGATCCTAGGCATAAGCGTTCTTAAGTTATCATCCGGAAACCATTTTAATATTTCGGGTCCCCGTGACCTTGACCTTTGACCTAGTGAACTGAAAATCAATAGGGGTCATTTGCGAGTCATGATTAATCTACCTTTGAAATTTCATGATCCTAGGCGTATGCATTCTTGAGTTATCATCCGAAAACCATTTTACTATTTCGCGCCAACGTGACCTTGACCTTTGACCTAGTGACCTCAAAATCAATAGGGATCATCTGCCAGTCATGATCAATCTACCTATGAAGTTTCATGATCCTAGGCCAACCATCTGGTGGACGGACATACGGACGGACAGACGGACATACGGACGGACGGACGGACATGTGCAAAACAATATACCCCCTCTTTTTCGAAGGGGGGGGGGGGGCATAAAATACAGCTTAGCTAGAACCACCGATTTTTATGAATAGTAGCTAGAGTTACATATATCCTAGCCAGAATGTGTACATATATTAGTCTATACAAGTCTTTGCAACAAGGTCTATGCATGATAATATATCAAGCCCATGACCATGCAAAATAGAGTCGGACTAGAACACATTGATATTAACCCTTTGCATGCTGGGAAATGTCGTCTGCTAAAATGTCGTCTGCTGAATTTCTAAAATTATTATTTTCTTCGATTTTTTTTAAAGAATACTACCAGAATAGCAAAAAGTTTGAATCCTGATGAGACGCCACGTTCTGTGCCATCTCATCTCGATCCAAACTGTTTGCAAAGGCCTTTAAAATTCGTTTCCAGCACTGAAAGGGTTAAGTATATATACTGATACCATGTTGAAATACTAGTCTCTAAATTAGAATGACTGCAATATTTTTATTATTATAACATTATTATTATTATTTTCTTTATTTTCATTATTATAATGGCTTTTCTTTCATTCATCTGTAATGGTTAATAGTAATAATAATTAATATTAACTCACAAATATATAAAAACTGGTCATTTAATGCTATTAGCCCTGTGAAAAAGGCCCTACATTAAAAAATACCCTTGACATCTGGAATGAAAACTTTAAAAAAATAATTTAAAGATGGCAATATGGACCTTATGTTATGGTTTTCGGATGATAACTCAAGAATGCATACGCCTAGGATCATGAAATTTCAAAGGTAGATTAATCATGACTCGCAAATGACCCCTATTGATTTTCAGTTCACTAGGTCAAAGGTCAAGGTCACGGGGACCCGAAATATTAAAATGGTTTCCGGATGATAACTTAAGAACGCTTATGCCTAGGATCATGAAACTTCATAGTTACATTGATCATGACTCGCAAAGGACCCCTATTATTTTCAGATCACTAGGTCAAAGGTCAAGGTCACGGTGTCCCGAAATAGTAAAATGGTTTCTGTGAACCAAACCATACGTGAAAGAAAATGAAGATTTTAAGATTGCGTAACAAATTTGCAAGATTCGTTACCAATAAAATGAAGACGGGCAATAATGGTAATACCATGGGATGAAAAGAACAGATACATTATATATGTATACATGACAAATAATTATGGTAAGAAACATTTCAGGACATATAAATTAAAAGAATTAACCCTTTACCACTTATATTATAAGATATGTATTTTGACGCATTTGTTGTCCTTTAGAAAGTTATTTTTAATTAAAGACCTTTCTTACTAGGTTCAAGTTTTAAAGGCTTCATTTCCAGCCTGACATTGATACTAGATGCTGATGAGCAGCAAACACCATAGAAACTGAACAGATTGCTCGTAGCTCGTAGGCTGTTCTAGTTTTATGCTGTTTGCACATTTAAATGGCTTCATTCTACAAGAAAAGTAAATTGTTTAACATTGTAGACAATTTTGCAGATCTTTCAATATTTACATTCAGGCCATCCAAAGTTCAGTCCCTTTATAAAATCATTTCACATTTAAAATGTCAAGAACAATGGAAATAACCAAATTAACAACATAATCGTCAACAAGAATTTCTATAACAGTGAGATTATCTGACATTCAATCACATAAGAATGTGATTAACTGACATATTCAATCACACAATACTGTGATTAACTTACATATTCAATCACACAATAATGTGATAAACTGACATATTCAATCACACAAGAATGTTATTAACTGACATATTCAATCACACAAGAATGTGATTAACTGACATATTCAATCACACAAGAATGTGATTAGTGTGATGTTATGAATTTCAAGGTTTTATAAAAAATTATTTGGACTATCATTTCCTCTTATACTTATAATTGTGCATGACTTAAATTTAGAAGATTTCTTATATATAAACAAACGTTTGAATGATAAAACAACTTCACAAATAACACAAAGACCAAATAAACCTTACAAAACAAAGAATCTCAAATGAAGGCATCACACAATAATAATTTATGTTATTGATATTGTTATAGTTACACAGACATTCATAACATTTACTATATAGATATATATATTTTGACATGTTCACCAAAATTTCACTGCACAATATAATTTATATGGGTCAACTTGTGATCAAATTCGGCCTTAACACCAGCCAAAACAGAATACATTTTTTATCTATATAAGAATTTATTTTGTGAAAACAAAGCCTCACTAATCAAGTTGAGAGAATCAACTGCAAGTGTATAATAGATTTAAAGACGGTCATCCCAGCTTTTTTTATTATAATGTATAATGTACGGTGTATGTTGTTTGTATCATACAGTGCAAGCAATACTGCTGGAGCATCTGTAGTTTCTTTATATTAAATCCGTCGAGTATCATATCATGTTTTTATCGTTCATTGGCCTAGATTACATGTGCACTTTAATAACAATAAGGTCATAGAAGGTCGCATATTCTGGCGAGAACCAGTTTTTGTGTACTGTTGAAATGCTTACAACTGAAATTAAACAAATAGAAGACGATAGAAAACTAGTCGGTGATAAGAATGGCATACGTTTTCAAGAAAACTTTTACGACATTGTAGCATTTTCGCGAATCACATTTGTTTGAGCCAATTTTTTATATTTACTCTAATGGTTCAAATGGCAAACGGCAGTGTGGGCGCAACCTTCACCCTTCCAGGCCTTTGTGGCAAAATTGAAGTTTCATAATTGCTGGGAGAGAGCCATTCAGTGGAGAACTCTTACCCGAATTTGGGGTGAGGTGTTCTAAAGTGGGCGGGGGCTAAAAATACCGTCAAAACCCAGTCATAAGGCTACTCGCCCATAAGTCGGGGGGGTAAAATGATACGAAAATCGGAGATTTTGAATATGTCCACGTCATAAGTCAAGTCAGAAATTGTACCTCCACAAATTTCATTAACAGAGGCCATTTTAAATGTACGGGAAGTTTTTATTCTATACATAGACCATGACGGCATTAAAACACTGTGGGACGTTGACATAGAAAACACCTGTATTATGTACTTTGTTAAGTATAATCAATACGATATATATTGAGAAAATCGAAAATAATATATAAAAATAAAGACAGCAAAACTTAATTAACCACATAAAAACAAAAACAACAACATAGGAAACAAGAACGTAAATACATCGTACATTACACAACAAATACATAGAAAATACATGGTTGATGCCGAGATGGAGAAAGTGTATCCGGTTCGGCCCGAAAAAGAAAAATAGGGCTCGCTTTTTTTAACAATTTATTCGATTTATCCTGCTTCACGTTAATTTATCCCGTTAACACATTTTATCAAAGACACATGATTAATTGACAATAAATAATTATTTTGGTCGAGCCTCCTACATGTATACAGCATTTCTGACGACCGAATAACTACCGATTGTGTCACGTAAAAATAGTTACACATTGATATTTTCCTTTAATTAGTTTCCTATTTAAAATATGACAAGAAATAAAAAACGAATCAAGAATGTGATATTTTTCTTGGTAGACATTTAAAAAAAATCCAACAGCAAAACAAAAACTTTTTTCTGTTCTCCCATCCCTTTTTTGAAATCCATTTTGTGTTCTTCCATCCTTTTATCGATATGTATTTTAAACCACACTATTTTTGATAGTGTTTGAATCGAATGCCAACCACTCTCAGACTCTCTGTCTGGCCCAAAACACGATTTACGAAATCGTAATCCTTTACGAGCGAGTTATTTTTTCCTAAAAAAGGTTATCGAAGTTAACAATTATGCAGGATAAACAAACAATCCAAAAAACGTTCTGGTTTTATAATATGCTTTATTTTTTTTAGCTCGACTATTATATATTAAATATATATATTGGAGCTATCTTGCTCTCCCCGAGGTCGGCATGAGCGTTAGCATAAGCGTAAGCGTTGGAATGTTAAAGTTTGCGTACCACCTCAAATAGTTTCCATGTCTCTTGACATATTGCTTTTATATTTTCAATACTTCTTAACCAACATGACCCCAAACTATAAACAAGAGCGGACAGAGGCACGGAAAGCCCCAAATTCAACTGTTGTCGAATAAAATATGATTTAAGTGCACGGATTCATGTGCTGGTTTATATATATATATATATATATAGATATGTACAGTTTTCATTCTTGCGTCAATAATTTGGAGGACACAATTGGAAACAAAAGAAATGACATAGTCAGTTTAGTTAGTACGCTCTCATTTTTCAAATCAATTTATCAGAATGATATTTTCTTAACGAGGATTTCGTGACGGTGTTCATTCAAAATGCCGTTCGCTCGCTTTTATGGAAGAACAAAAGGTTTAACACGAAGCTCATGTGCATTTCAATTCAAAATATGCCATTCGCTCGCTTTTCTGGAAGAACAAAGGTTTAATACAAAACGCATGTGCATTTCAATTCAAAAAATGCCGTTCGCTCGCTTTTCTGGCAGAACAAAGGTTTGACATAGAACTCATGTGCATTTCAATTCCAAATAGAAACAGTGTTGAAACAATTTTGCATGTATTCTACAATCTGACACCTCCAACAGATTGATAATATTTACAGCATGTCAAAGAGGATCTATATATGAAATAGCGTATTGATTTGAAGATAAATTGGCCGGGCAAATATTTATTTCGTGTGATTTCTTTTCTTTTAATTTAATTGAAACAAACTGTTGGTTTTGCGCACTTTGAGATAGTCGATCGGGTTATTTTAAACAAACACTCTTTAAGGACGGCCTATTGTTGAACGTGTATCACTTATTTACATTTCCCACAGTTTATGTTGTTAAGCTTATCGCAAATATGTACATCTAATACAGTGAACAAATTACAGTCCGTCTCGAATTATGTCACGGTACCATATTTTGGCGGATTGTTGAATAGCTGTCCAAGCGGTCCGATAAGTTCACGCAATAGAGAACAATCTTAAGCAGAATGTTTTGTATTTATTTTACGGGCAGCATGAACACTTTTACGTCTCGTCAAATTGTGGGACCGTGTTAAACTTATTTCTCTGAATAATCTCCTTCCAGCTAACAATCTATATGGGACCTATATTGGACCCTTGTCGGTACCTATATGGGCCCCATGTGGGCTGTGGGATGTATGTATATGGGGCAGCCCAGATGGGATCCATATAGAGCCCGGTTGCATTCCCCATCTGGGTCCCATGTTGGCAGCCCAGATGGGACCCGTATAGGCACCTATATGGGCCCCACATGGGCAGCCCTTTTACTCAATATGGGCAACATACGGGCAGCCCTTTTACTCAATATGGGCTTCATACGGGCAGCCCTTGTACTCAATATGGGCTTCATACTGGCAGCAATGTACTCAATATGGGCTACAAACGGGTTGCATTGTATTCAATATGGGTCCCACACGTACACAGAGCCTGTAAAATTTTGGACAACGCATTACTAGATGCATTAATTAAAATTCAGGTTATATTAGAAATAATATGTAGGCTGCAAACATGAAATGCTGTGTGTTAAAATTGAACATCGGACAAAAGATTCTTGTACATGTAATTCCATTTTCATTTTTTATGTTTTATCTACCCGGTATTTCTTCTTGATAAAACAGAGTGATATTAAAGGGTTTAAGAGCTAAATAGCATTATCCTGCAAGAAATACAAGGTTTATGTTAAAGTCTAAAAATGAAATTAAGTATCAACGTATATTCACATATAGTATAACACACATATACATGGATACATACATACATAGCTGGAGGATCCTACGTTAACTATTCTACCAGAAAATTCTAAAAAAAAACGTTGATTCCTTACTTTTTGAATGTTACATCAGCACAAATATTTTACATGAAATTGCAAACGAAAACATAATTATATCTAATGTTCTATCAGCATGGAGTAATGTTACTCATAATCTAGAAACCCAAACCAACAGTAAAACTATTTTATGGAGCAATAAAGACATAAATTCAAACAATAAGACGTTTTCCTATAAACATTGGTTTCAACGAAACATTAAATATTTTGACCAGTTATACGACTATAGCATTAAGGCCTTCTATTATTTTAATAATATATGTTACATTTACGTAATTTCCTGATGTACTACACTTGACGACACATAAATCAAAAGCATACCCATGCATATTAAACCTTTAACCAATACAAATAACACACCATGTACTCAAACAACATTCGTAGAAAACATACTTGCAAGACAAAATAAAACGAATCAAATATTTTATACACAACAAATAAAAAAACCTACCGAAAACTCCAAAACTCAAATAAATGGAAAATTCTTTTTTCGAGATCAAGAATCTAATAAGAAACACTTATCTATCATGCATTATAAAGCAACTATTGAAAGCACACTGAGAAATGTATGTTATGTGCCCTTGAACTTAGTAAATTGATTAAATAAATGAGCTGCGCTCTGTGAAAAGGGGTTTAAATGCATGTGCGTGAAGTGTCGTCCCGGATTATCCTGTGCAGTCCGCACAGGCTAATCAGGGAATAAACTATTAATCTTAACTTGATTTTTGCGAAAGAAGAAACTTTCTTGAAACAAAAAATATCATACAAGCGGAAATTGTTATCCCTTATTAGCCTGTGCAGACACGGAAAAATTCAGTTTAAGATGTAAGTGTCATCCCTGCTTATATAATGTGTGTGAAATGCACAGGCTTATCTGGGAGAACACTACGCACATGCACTTAGAAGATCTATTTATCTTGTTGTTCAGTTGTTTTTGTTTTTTATAACGTTCAAACATGGTAAAGTAACTAACTACCTCATGCATTAATAGATGTAATGTATATGGGAACGCAGAGTCCAAGAATTCTAACTCAATAATTAAATAATTATAATATTTAATAAAAATATAGTAATCTAAAATAATTATAATATCATCATTATTTACAAAATTATCATTCCTCTTTACGTGTATATCTTTTTTATTTGCTCATTTTAGTTTTAATAAGAGCCGTTTCGATGTTCAAACTGATGCTTCATGTGACGTTAGATGGTTAATGGCAGTGCATAAGAATCCTAACTCTAGCTGAATTGTCTATGAGGTTGTTTGACTTTGTCAGTTGCTTTAACTAATACATGTTTATTAGTAAATGGTTTCCTGTAATGTAATGCTTGATATCAATTTGCATACTGTGGTATAAAATAGGCTATACAAAAGTTCAAGTTAATGTTGTGTTCCATGTTTGAGATATAAGGGTTGGAATATTCGATGTCCCGTCTACAAATCTTACAGTAAGTGTATAATCTTTGTTGGTATGCATAACAATGATATTGTTGTATATAAAGTTAGAGCAAAACCTTACATACAATTTGTTTTCATAATGATAATTAAATAATTGCAAAAATAATAAATGTTAACTTGCCATATTCAGTCAATTTCAAATTTCTTGCAATCAATTTGGTACCAATTGTATAACTAATTGCACCAACTTACAATTGAGTAAATAGTAAATTTTATGTAGACAAATCGTAAATTCATGATTTTGTGTAGTTTACAATTTATTACGACATGCTTTTAAAACTAAGTGTAAGATTTCACTCATGAGATTCTTGCTGTTCAAATTTTCAACTTTTCTTCAACCCTTTATCACTAAGATACGTATTTTGACGCAGTTTTAGTCCCTTTGAAAAACATATTTTTTTAAAGACCTCTGTTACTAGATTCAAGTAATCTCCATGAGGTACACATGCATGCCAAATATGAAGTTACTATCTCAATATTGCAAAAGTTATGGCAAATTTTAAGTATGACGCAAACAAACCAACAAACAAACCAACAGACAGGGCCAAAATAATATGTCCCCCAGTATAGACTGGGGCACATAAAAATATAACGTGTGCAAAACACTTAGAACGATGTTGTGAAATAGACCAACTGATATCCGTGTTATTTTAGTGTTCACTGATTTCAACAGCTAAAAAAAGTCCTTTTTTATACTAAATCTATAGACAGAATTTATATAGAATAGAAATACATACGTAATATAAAATCATCTGTTTTATTACTGATATATATTATACATAAACTGTGGACATAATTTTACAAAAAAAAAATACATACAGCATATGAAATAATCATTTTTATTTGAGCAAGTAACCAAAATGATATCCATTCCAACTTAATGTCGTATTCCAAATCCATGTACTACTGTGTGTTGAGAAAGATTTTTGTCAAGCCCACTTCCACAAAATTTCATAAATCAGTGATCATCAATGTAGGGTTTCAATATGTGCATTTGTCAATCCAGGCTTTTTCGAACTGTTGCTTCATCATTCATCTTGTTATTTTTAAAATATCTTACAGTAAATGTTAACCATGGAGAGACAGCGTGAAGTGTGCAAGTATGGTGCTCCTTGTATAAGGTCAAGGTCATTCTTAGAGGTCACAAAGGTCAAACATGAGCACGATGCAGCTTGTCGAATAACTACGAGATTCTTGACACTGGGTTTGACACGTGTCTGACAGGCATCTAGTGTATTCATTTTTGTTAACATTCCCACAATAAAACATTGGTTTTTTATGTGAATAATTTTAGGAAGGTGTTTGTCCTTGTTATATAATCAATAACTACACATTGGAATGCAAGAATTTAGTATGGGCTGACATTGTAAAAATTCTCCTGATTTCAACATGATTTGACAAATACGCTTGCAATTATAATAAGAACGACATTTTACTAGGCTATGCTCCGACTCTGATCACGCATAAAACTAAAGATGTATATAGCAATAGCTTGATGAATATAGCATTTGCTATGCTTTTAGTTTTCAGCAGCAGAACTGAACAGTTTATCAGCCTCTTGTATACGCTTGCATTCAACTATGTGATATATCTCTGAAAATAAACATGCAGCACATTTAAACATCTTCACATTTCAAACATCTTGAGCGTACCTAAAAACTGCATACAAATAACCATGATCCAACACTTAAGTAAGGTAATTATACAGTAGATTTAATGATTTCGTTCAGCCACTGGCCGAGGTCCATTTTCCAGAGATGTACCAGCCGATGATAAATAAACTACAAACAGAAGTACCAGAGTCACACTAAAATGAAAAGATAAAAACGGTGGCTACTTCAGAAACAAGATGATTACAAAGCTCGATCTAGCAAATTTGTTATTTGTTCGCTATCTTTCGAACATTTTCCCAATTTCATTTTCCTTACTTATTTCAAATGCATAAACTTAAAACTACATTTTAATTAAGCTCCACTAATTGACAACCACCTTTACAATATAAACGAAAACTCACGTTCTACGTCTTGAGTGTCGATAATCAAAATGGCCGATTGCCGCGTAAGACAGTAGCTCATAACAAATAAGTAATAACTAATATGTAATAATAAATAATTCGTATCAAAGAACAAAAAATATACCTCCAGGGCTTCCGTACTTGCCAATTACCGGTAACTGTTAGATCTTTTTTATTTTTTCGCCAATTATTATTTAATCGTCATTATTACAAATCGCCGCGAATAGTGTCGGCTGTTTTTGTTTTTCACGCCGTTTATTTCTGACATTAGATTACGTTGAACATTGCGTGATGTAATAATTAGCTCATCGCCATCAACTAAATATGCCCGTAATTACCGCTATTTGTCGTCAAGATAAAAAAAATACGTTTCATTTTGCCAATTTTAATTCCGAATTTGTTAATTTTGTTAAAGAATCGTTTTACTATCGTCGCTTGTTTTAATCGATTAAGAGCGTGAATTTTCACCATTAAACAAACAAAATGGCGTCGCGAAACTCGCGTTGCCATGTTAAACAGATTTAAAAAATCAAATAATTCCGATTTATTACAATTCGCGATTTCAAAGAAACAAAAGATGTGTACAGCATTTTAGTCAGGTTCGTATGGTTGCATGAATGTAACTGTAGCTGATGTCTGGTTTGTTAAGTCACACTCACAACCTTGATTGTATTCTTTCTTGTAATGTCATGATAATATTTTCTAAGAAAATGACACTGATGTAATTCATGTTTTAAAGTGATATTATGCTTGTTTTAAAGTATATATGTATGTATTGTAGCTGATGTCTGGTTTGTAAAGTCACGCGCACAACCTTGATTGTATTCTTTAATGTAAAGACATTATACTATTTTACAAGAAAATGACACTGATATTATGCTTGTTTTTAAGTATATATTATAAATTAAATCCAATAGATATACATTTAATAAAACATAGATTACTTACTTATGCGTTTCATCTTCTTCTTATGGCTGTTATACTTGCAGTTGTGATGCAGTGATGAACTGCAGTGTTTGTCGTAGGTTCTCTTGACTGCCACACAAATAGTAGTCCCTGTTCTGATACAGTTTAAGCAGTGCAGGGCAGGAGTATTCATCTAGTATGAGTAAGATACACGAAAATATGTATTTTAGCAGTAAACGTTTAAATGGTAGTCCCTGTTCTGATACATTTTAGGCAGGACAAGGCAGGAGTATTCATATAGGATGAGAAACATACACGAAAATGCGTATCTAAGCAGTAAAGGGTTAAATGGTAGTCCCTGTTCTGATACACTTCTGGAGTATTTGTTAAGGATGAGAAACAAACAGGAAAATACGTATCTAAGCAGTAAAGGTTTAAATGGTAGTCCCTGTTCTGATACATTTCAAGCAGGGCAGGGCAGGGGTATTCATCTAGGATGAGAGACACACACGAAAATACGTATCTAAGCTGTAAAAGGATAAATGAATCTGTAGCGATACGTTTCAGACAGGGCAGGGCAGGACTATTCGTCTGGGATGAGAAACACAAACGATAATACGTATCTAAGCAGTAAAGGGTGAAATGGTAGTCCCTGTTGTGATACATTTCAAGCAGGGCAGGGCAGGGGTATTTATCTAGGATGAGAAACCCGTCAACACATTTACCTTCTTCCAGCCGCTGATAAAAAATGTAAAACATTAATCACTTCATTTTTGTTTGCCAGTCAGTTGCTACGATTTGGCATTGTAATTCTCAGGAATTTAGTGATGCGGGCCCGTGCCTGAGTTGTTGACCTAATATGAGCCTCGCTCTGGAAAAATGGGGCTTAATGTGTGTTTAGTGTCATCCGAGATAAGCCTGTGCAGACTGATGTTTAGAAGTGCATGGCATGATTTTGTATGTGTTGCTATAATGTTTTTAGAGTTATGTGCATTTTATAATTGTCCAATGTTTTAAACTTACATTATTGTACATTACTGTGTACCTTGAGTCCTGAATGTGTCTCTCTGTGTTTTCTGTGCATCATCAGTGATTGTTTTCTTTCAAATTTGGGTCCTGTCTGGGGACCAACTCCCAATGGAAAAAATGGGATATTTTTCCAAAATGGTACATAATCATTCCCAATTGAAGGTTTCCAAAGAAGAATATTTTAATATATAATCTCCACATCCAGCTCTTTAAGTTGAACATTAGAAAATATAATAATGAAAGCACTTTAACTATCAATGTTAAAGTATCTGTAAGCATAAAATCAACAATCATTAATTTCCCAATTTTAGGCAAAAGTACGCTATATATCCAAATCTAAACGGTCCCGGCCCCATCCCCAAAATGGTGAGAAAGAACACTTGTCATAACGAAACTGTATAGATGTATTGTTAATACTATGTAGAAGTGCAACACCTTATTTTATTTATGTCAATATATTGTTCTCTTGGTTACATGTATTCGCCCTTGAACTTATTTAATTGATTAAATTAATGAGCTGCGCTGTGTGAAAAGGGTTTTAATGCATGTACGTTAAGTGTCGTCCCATTTCATCCTGTGCAGTCCGCACAGGCTTATCAGGGACGACACTTTCCATCGTAACTTGATTTTTGCAAAAGAAGAAACTTTCTTGAAACAAAAAATATCATAAAAGCGGAATGTGTTATCCCTGATAAGCCTATGCAGACACATGAAAATTCTGTTTACGATGTAAGTGTCATCCCTGATTAGATCATTTATTAGGCTTATCAGGCTTATCTGGGAGAACACTACGCACTTAGAAGATCTAATTATCGTGTTGTTCAGTTGTTTTTGTTTTTATAACGTTCAAACCTGTTAAAGTACCTTACTACCTCATGCATGAATAGATGTAACGTATACTGGTCAGCGAGTATTTGTTGGACGAAATTCAGGGGTTTTCGTGGATTACTCCCTTAATAAAACGGTAAACGCGTGTGTGGCAATGAACCCTGTATGATTATTCAAATTTAAACATGTATCACCAAGTACCTTGGACATGACATAAAAGCATGTATATTACGTACAAAACTATAAACAAAAAAATACATGGATGAAATATTATCATATTTGTTCCATTCGAATTAAAATGAGTCGTGTTCTGAAAAAACTGGGCTTAATGCATGTGCGTAAAGTGCCGTCCCTGATTAGCCTGTGCAGTCCGCAGAGGCTAATCAGGGACGAAACTTTCCGCTTGTATGTTTTTTTTAGTTTCAAGGAAGTCCCTCCTTACCGAAAATCAAGTTTAGGCGGACTGCACAGGCTTATCTGGGATGACACTTTACGCACATGCGTTAAGACCAGTTTTCTCAGAACAAGGCTCAAATATTCTATTACAATTTCATAATCTGTAAGCGTTTAAGCTTGAATACTATTTAAGTGCTTAAACAATTAATTGCATTTGTACAGAAT
The DNA here is from genome assembly GCF_020536995.1 of Dreissena polymorpha. Classification (NCBI taxonomy): domain Eukaryota; kingdom Metazoa; phylum Mollusca; class Bivalvia; order Myida; family Dreissenidae; genus Dreissena; species Dreissena polymorpha. The sequence continues at coordinate 38,625,190 of NC_068364.1, forward strand.
ACAATTACCTTGAAAATAATCATTGTAGGGAGAAACCGTCCATCTGCACAAACGCAAAGGTGCGCGGTTGTATGGTTTCCTCCACCGCCCATAACTTTCCGGCTGATGGTGTGCTCCATTTTTTCCAGTAATAACTTTCTCTTTTGCTTTTTCTTTTCCTGACCAACCGGTCTCGTCACAGTTGAATATCTTAATTACGTATAAGTAAGCGTGTAAACAATGAAATTTACGATTTGAATGCACTAAGCATTTTATCAGTAAGTAAATAGGTTTATTTTCGTTTTTAATTGAATTCCGAAATAATTTTATACATGACGATAACAAGACTTATAATGAAAATAAAACCTTAAAAAACTAACTTATATGTTCACTAAATTTATATAAGTATTCCATATTGATGTCAGTTGATATATCCCGTTTACGATATAAAACAACTTACTTGTGACGGTTTATCTTTTACACCATACTGTGTGAGGGTTTTGTCCAGAAAGTCAAAGAATGGGTATATGACATCCTCCCTCGACATTGAGGAACGTGCCGGATCCAAACTCTCGGACGTCCGTTCCTGAAGTTCCGGGTGTCGCGCAAACAATTTTCGGAACCATTCGTCTGACGGCCCATTCTCTGACACCTTATACGGATATGTCCTACCTGTACATTAGTTCGAAAGTAAATCTACATAATATCATATAAAACAACAATAACTGTGATGCAGGGGCGGGACCGTGCTATGAAGACGTATAATTATAAAGGAAATAACGAGTCCGGGCTAAATGAAACAGTCAAGGGTAATACATTTCAATTACATGCACAGTATTCGTAATAAGATTACAGACGTTTAAATTGTTAACATAAATGATCGAACCAACCTCCTTGCTTAATGATTTCCCGAATATAAACACGGGTTCTATTTCGTGTCATAGGGAAACCATGATCCGCCATGTATAATAGTTAACTCACAAGAGCGCCCCCTTCGTCTTTTTTTAATAGGCTCACTGGACCTGTGCGTGTCTCTCCAACACGCCCATGTACATGGTCTGACAATGTACTAAGTGGAGCATTGAATTCCCGTGCAGCGACCCTTATTTTCATTTTGTGCTGCCTAACAGCAGAGACGGCACGCTGCATCTGTGTCTTTTCCCTTGATTGCATTTGTTTTCTGCAATCCAATCCATTTTTGCATTACAGTCCAATTGTAAAACAGACACTTAAATATGCCATTATCCTTTTAAGCCGTTTAATAAATGCTAGCATTCCTAAATTAATATTTGTGTATCAAACGTGGGGTTTATTCGTAAAATAACCATGCAAACATTAACATAGAAATGACTATTCAATATTACGAAACACAACTATTACAAACTCATCAAGGGCGAAAATCCCAGCAGTGAATGTATATAGTCTTCAATAAGATTTGTTTCGCTTTAATCAAAGCGTTAACTATAGACATATTGCAAGCAAATCCGATATCTGTTTATAAACAAGTGTGTCGAGTTTTTAATGTAAACAAATCAATAATTGTAATAGTTTGTTGCTGTTGACTACATCAGTTACGTGTTAAATATGAGGTTTTAAGAAAAAACAATCGAGATATGGTGTATTGTAGCAGACGACCGAAAATGTCAAGAACACAGGTCGGGCATTATTGAGTGAATTATTTTGCGCATGCGCGTACTATTAATATCCCCCGCGCGGAGATCACATTTTATTGCGACAAAATTTGTAAACATTACAGTTATTTAACTACAATACTTGCCTTTCAACGAATTTCTGGTGTCAACATTGAGAAAATAATCGCGCGTAAGTATGTGACGTAGAAAATTGTGCTAAAGGGTTAGAATACACGAAATAAATAGAACGTCCGATAAATACTGCTGTCCGACAAATACTCGCTGACCAGTATGGGAACGCAAAGTCAAATTTTTTTAACTCAATAATTAAATAATTATAATAGATATATATATATATATATATATATATATATATATATATATATATATATATATATATATATATATAATAATTATAAAATAAGCAGTATTTACAGAATAATCATTCCTCTTTACATGTATTTTTTACGTTAGCTGGTTAATGGCAGTGTATAAGAATCATAACTCTAGCTGAATTGTCTATGGAGTTGTTTGCCTTTGTCAGCTGTTTGTCCAACATTTTCACACTCTTATTAGTATAATCTGCAAAAATAGTCTCACCACTAGGTAAGATGCAAATGCCTGAGAATTAGCAAGTCTGACGTTTGTCACTTGCTATTTTCACATTATACACAGACTACTTCTTCACATACATCTGGTAGCAACCACCACATATTTTTAATGTTACCATAATCAATGGCAAATTATACATTTTCTTAAATAATTAGTGAATACTGATCAGAAAATATACACTCTGTGCCATATATGTAAAAGAGTAAATGTTTAAATATAGAATAGAAATTGCAAAATTCAGGGGAGGTAATAATTGGATACACATTTTAAAAAGAAAATCTAACCCCACATTAAAAAGTACTATATACTTGTTTATATGACAGAATTAAAGATTGCATTAACATATTTGACATATATTAAACATTTCACACAGAGAAGGAAACCTGGTTGGCTGCAACAGTGCTGTATACGAGTTATTTAGAACTTCCCCCTCCTGGATTGCATGCTGTAAAAAATTGAAATGCACATTTTTTCATGATAATAATGAAAAATACTGTATTTTTTGCAAACAAATACCTCATTAAGAAAATATAATGTAATAATATAATAATTTAAAGTCCATACTTGTGTTTTGAATATTTAATTTATTATACCTGCACAATGTAATTTCATGACATGAAAGTTCATTTATATGCCATTTTATGACAAACCATTTTTTCAAATGGTTATATATGTACAATAAATAGCGCATGCTAATCAGGGAAGGCGCTTACCGCTTTTATTGTATTTTTCGTTTACAGATCTCTCCCCTTAACAAATATCCAGTTTAGGTAGAAATTGTCGTGCCTGATGAGCCTTTGCGGACTCCACAGGCTAATCTGGGAGGACACTTTATGCACAGGCTAATCTGGGAGGACACTTTATGCACAGGCTAATCTGGGAGGACACTTTATGCACAGGCTAATCTAGGAGGACACTTTATGCACAGGCTAATCTGGGAGGACACTTTATGCACAGGCTAATCTGGGAGGACACTTTATGCACAGGCTAATCTGGGAGGACACTTTATGCATAAAGCTCATTTTCCCAGATTGAGGCTCACATATTTTTTTTTTGTTTAAATAAAAACATTGTGTACATAATTCGAAAATTGGGACTGTGAAAATACTAATGTAAATAATATACACTGAATATATCAATAATACCTCATTTGTCTACACTGTTTTCTTAGTCTCCGATCACCAAAGGATGGAATATAAAAATAATTATAATGAAATAGAGATAAAAATTAAATAATACATGGTTTTACTTTATGCCACAGTACTGCTGCATTAATAATGATGACAAAGATTGAAAATGAAATAAACATTCAATACGTTTAGATTCATTTTAATACAATTCAAATGCAACTAGAAATGGCGCGGCAGAGGCCGACGCGTATCCTTACACCGCATGATTTACCCAGGGGCGCCCCAGGGTTGGTAATGGGGCCATGCATAGTTGAGATTGACCGTATTGTCATAAGAGAAGTTCAGTATCAATTAGAAGTGAATCGGTGTAGAAATGAAGAAATTATAGTAAAAGGCAATTTTGGGTGGGCGTGGTCAATGTGGGCGGGGCGCCCCAGGGTTGGTCATGGGGTCATACATAGTTGAGATTGACCGTATTGTCATAAGAGATGTTCAGTATCAATTTGAAGTAAATCGGTGTAGGAATGAAGAAATTATAGTAAAAGGCAATTTTGGGTGGTCGTGGCCTATGTGGCCGGGGCGCCCCAGGGTTGGTAATGGGGCCATGCATAGTTGAGATTGACCGTATTGTCATAAGAGAAGTTCAGTATCAATTAGAAGTGAATCGGTGTAGAAATGAAGAAATTATAGTAAAAGGCAATTTTGGGTGGGCGTGGTCAATGTGGGCGGGGCGCCCCAGGGTTGGTCATGGGGTCATACATAGTTGAGATTGACCGTATTGTCATAAGAGATGTTCAGTATCAATTTGAAGTAAATCGGTGTAGGAATGAAGAAATTATAGTAAAAGGCAATTTTGGGTGGTCGTGGCCTATGTGGCCGGGGCGCCCCAGGGTTGGTAATGGGGCCATGCATAGTTGAGATTTAACTGTATTGTCATAAAAGAGGTTCAGTAACAATTTGAAGTGAATCAGTGTAGAAATGAAGAAATTATAGTAAAAGGCAATTTTGGGTGGGCCTGGCCTATGTGGGCGGGGCGCCCCAGGGTTGGAAATGGGGCCATCCATAGTTGAGATTAACTGTATTGTCATAAGAGAGGTTCAGTATCAATTTGAAGTGAATCGGTGTAGAAATGAAGAAATCATAGTAAAAAGCAATTTTGGGTGGGCGTGGCCTATGTGGGCATGGCCTATGTGGGCGGGGCGCCCCAGGGTTGTTAATGGGGCCATGCATAGCTGAGATTCACTGTATTGTCATAAGAGAGGTTCAGTATCAATTTGAAGTGAATCGGTGTAGAAATGAAGAAATTATAGTAAAAGGCAATTTTGGGTGGGCGTGGCCTATGTGGGCGTGGCATATGTGGGCGGGGTGCCCTATGGTTGGTAATGGGGCCATGCATAGCTGAGATTGACCGTATTGTCATAAGAGAGGTTCAGTATCAATTTGAAGTGAATTGGTGTCGAAATGAAGAAATTATAGTAAAAGGCAATTTTGGGTGGGCGTGGCCTATGTGGCCGGGGCGCCCCAGGGTTGGTAGTGGGGCCATGCATAGTTGAGACTGACCGTATTGTCATAAGAGAGGCTCAGTATCAATTTGAAGTAAATCGGTGCAGAAATAAAGAAGTTAATGTAAAAAAAAATAAAAAATGAGTGAAAATCTCTGACCCGGCCCCGCCCCAACCCCCATAACTTTTGACCCAGGGGTCAGATCAAAATTTCGTCACTATCACTGTCGCACATATGCTCAAAGCTACCATTTATGTAAGTTTCAAGGTTCTAGTGCTAATAGTGTAGGAGGAGCAGGTGGCCAGGACGGATGGACAGACGCACATCACCACAATATCTTCTCTTTTTCTCCGAAAAACGTGGGGATAATGATAGAGATGAAATATGTATAAGCAATACTATATGATTACCAAATACATGTATTTGCAAATAATGACATTGAAAAACAACCATAACCTTATTTTGCATTATTTAACAAATTTAACTGTTAGTTTTAACGTTTGCTGATGATAGTTAGAAAGAATGAATAAGGCATTTATATCATGTGAACGTGAAAACTGTTTATCCATTTCAGTGCTTAATTGCTCCAATGAGACCACAATACTGATGTTATTGCTGTGTGTTGATGAAAATGAAGTGAACATTGATGTAGTCTTATAACTTGGATGATGGCTTACAATCTGCAATCTGCTACTCCTTCTCCATTGACATTCTATGTAAAAAGTAAAATATAACCTAAAAGCACAGACATTTGAAAAAGTATGACGGACAGACGGACATTCAGACGGAAATGCAATCACTAGATGCCCACCTTTGGGGGCATAACATGTAGTCCTGTTAAAAATCACTTGACACTTTTTAACATGTTTACCTTCACCATGACCTACAAAATATCCTAAGGTGACTGGGACCATTCAACTTCCTGACCACATTCCTCCAGAGGTGGCTGTGTTTCTTTGTCAGATGGCGGCAAAGTTTCGTTCGAATCTGAAATCTTTATTTAAAAAATGTATTATAACATTGTAATAAATTTATTAAAACACATGCATTTATTTATAGTTATTAGTTATACATTGTATATAGTTACTTTAAAAAGTATGAAAATGTGTATAATATTTTATTTAATATACAAACAAGTTATTGTTTCATGTCAAACAAAAACAAGTCAATGCGTTAAATAATTTCTTTTCATCAAAAATATGCCATATTAATATACCTTCCAAAAATATATATTACATAAATTGTATTGCTTTTAAAACATAGCACTTATACAAATTGTTAAACTATTTATAAAACGATGTTCTCAAATAATCCTTGCTTTCCCCTTGCTTGCCAGTGACTGTACCTCTCTAACTACATCACTGCCATCAGTTCCGTCAGAATCATACTCATACAGGTCTTCACTCATAGTTCATTAGTGACTGTGTAATCTATAAAATATACAAAATTTCAATCAATAGGTACGACTATCTGTATCAATGTTATTTTCAATAATTATGTAAAATAAATGAAATTTGGTACGAATGAAGTTTGGTACAAATCGTAAAATTTTGTTTCATAAATAAAACAGTTATATTCGATTGTTATCCTTAATGTTTACACAAAAACAACTTCAATGGGTTCAAATAAATATTAAAAAAAAACATACACAAGTGTAAGTATTTTAATTATATTATTAAACAAACCAATAAAAACTTCTCAAGTGTTACAGCCTAGTTGTTATTGTTGATTGTTTACAATATAACAGTTACCTCCCTTGTTGTATTTGACCAGGTAATTATAAAATAACAAACATAACATGAACGCGCAAAATGTTTCAGATTTTTATTTTTTATCATGTAAAGTATACATTTTCTTCTAAATAAAACCATTAAATACTTAGAATTCGAAATATAACAAATAAATAATTTAAAATGAAAACTTACCATAAAAAAATCGGCAAAGAAATCAACGCGATCGCGAAATATGTTGGTCAAATTCTTCAAGTTTGTTCATCGTTCTATTAAATTCATGTACTTTTTATTTGCTAAAAATACGTTTTCAACGAGTAATTGACGCGTATTTTGGCAACCTACAGTGGGGTCGGTTTTCGTGAATATACAAACAACTTATCTCCCCTGAATTAGGTAGGTGCGGTGGTTGCTACATCTGGTCTGGATTTATCTGAACTGAACTTGTATGAAATGCATCTACAGAAGTTGCCATTTTCAAAATTTATTGTGAACTGTGCTCCTACTAAGTTGTTTATTCACTGTTATATTGGCTCTTCTTGTTAAATACAATCGCATATTATCAAAATTAGAATATGTTGCATAAAGACACACACACAGTTTTGAGTTAGTATAATAATCAATATACTAAACTTTAAACTCGCAAATGTATATTTTGGCTTTAATGCCCACAACACGCTTCAAATGCACACGCAAGTACAAGGCGAAAATAAGCAAAGAACTTGTATATAGGTTAACATTTTGCTGAAAACACAATTATAAACCATTTTCTGAAAATATGGTAAAACTTCACTGCACATAACATTTTGCTGAAGAGATTGATATTAATCATTCTGAAAATAGAGTGACACAGTTTAAAGGGAATTGCCCACATATTTTGGTATTTAAATAAAGGTCATTAAATATAATGTTAACAAATAAATTATATTTCGAATATACTTAAATAATTATGACAGCAAAGACAACTGTTCAAAACAATTTGTCTAGGATTCAAACAAGTGAAGCAAAATCACAGCTCAGGCTTTTATACTGTACAGCAAAATAAAAAATACTATGTTAGTTATACACATATTTTCCATATTATTGCTAAAATGCTTTTAAAAAGCTGTTTAATTTTACAAATTTTGAATAATGATTATCCATAAAAAAACAACATGTTGCTTAAAATGTCACTTAGTTATGCGTGCAGTCTCGCTGGTATTAATATGATCAGAACATTATTTTTATGCCCCCTTCAAAGAAGAGGGGGTATATTGTTTTGCACATGTCGGTCGGTCCGTCTGTCTGTCGGTCCGTCGGTCTGTCGGTCCGTCCACCAGATGGTTTCCGGATGATGACTCAATAACGCTTAGACCTATGATCAATAAACTTTATAGGTACATTGATCATGACTGGCAAATGGCCCCGATTGATTTTCAGGTCACTATGTCAAAGGTCAAGGTCACAGTGACTCAAAATAGTAAAATGGTTTCAGGATGATAACTCAAGAATGCTTAGGCCTAGGATCACGAAACTTCAAAGGAGCATTGATTATAACTAGCAGATGACCCCTATGATTTTCAGGTCACTCAGTCAAAGGTCAAGGTCACAGAGACTCGAAACAGTAAAATGGTTTACGGATGATAACTCAAGAATGCTTACATCTAGGATCATAAAACATCATAGGTACATTGATCATGACTAGCAGATGACCCCTTTTGATTTTCAGGTCACTAGGTCAAAGGTCAAGGTCACAGTGACTCGAAACATTAAATGGTTTTCAGATGATAACTCAAGAATGCTTTCGCCTAGCATGATGAAACGTCATAGGAACATTGATCATGACTGGCAGATGACCCATATTGATTTTCAGGTCACTAGGTCAAAGGTCAAGGTCACATTGACTCAAAATAGTAAAATGGTTTCCGGATGATAACTCAAGAATGCTTACACCTAAGATCATGAAACTTCATAGGTACATTGATCATGACTGGCAGATGGCCCCTATAAATTTTCAGGTCACTAGGTCAAAGTTTAAGTTCACAGTGACTCGAAACAGTAAAATCGTTTCCTGATGGTAACTCAAGAATTATTAGGCATAGGATCATGAAACTTCATAGGTACATTGATCATGACTTGCAAATAACCCCTATTGATTTTCAGGTCACTTGGTCAAAGGTCAAGGTCACATTGACAAAAAACATATTCACACAATGGCTGCCACTACAACTGACAGCCCATATGGGGGACATGCATGTTTTACAAACAGCCCTTGTTATCTATAACAATTTTCAGGAAAATTGTCATTTGCCACACTGTGAAAAAGTCAATTTAACACGCCCGGTAATTTCGTTCGAAGTTGCAAATAGCCTGATGTAAATATATTGATTGGTCCATGTCTGTAACAGCTGTCACTTGCAATTTTTCAACTCACAGTTCATTTCAGAAATGCATTGATTAACTGAGTAAACAATGTCTATACAATGCTCACTTTCATTTTCAAGCAAAGTGTAAAATCACTTATAGATTCGTGATAACCTAGTTGTATATTGCCAAAAACAAACCCAGGGCCCTGAGACACAGATTAAGTAAACAATGCTCTGGTGTATCAATATCTTTGTTACTGCTTGGTGTTGTCCCTTTGTATAAACATTTATGATTAAGTGCTTAACATCCAAATATTTGTAGAATATTTCAAAGTCATTATCATCAGCGATACAGCAATCGCCTGTTAGGAGAACTTTAGTTATCAAATAATTAATATAACATTATATTACTTTAAATTGCCTCAAAGAAATCAAAATCATTATGTTATTTTGAAAACATTGAAGTTTTAGGATGTGTGTAGGCCTGACTGATACACACGTTTTTCTTATGTACAAAAACAGAATTTTCTAACTTGACCCATAGTATTACATTTGTGCCAGTTCTTGTCACTGAAATGTAGCTTTATAACTAAAAATTACTTTGAATACTATGAAATGCCTCATCGTTTGCATCCTGATCAGTTCAGTTTCTTGTGTCAATCGATATGATCACAGAAAAAGCCATTAATGTTCCAATTTGTATTATATTTGTCAAGTGACATTTGAAAGTTTGAGTTTTCTAGTTTTCAGCGAAGTTTGTTAATACTCCAGAAAACATGTCAGTCTTTTATTGTTCAAATTTGAGGGAGATATACGGACATATCCTTAATGGAGAAAAGTATTTCCCAAACTGAATTTAAACTTAAAAATTACCTTTTTAAACTTTTCCACACAATAAATAAATACAAAAAATCTTTACATTTATGCAACATCTCCCATCCTACTCTTTATGTAGAACATTAGTAGATAAAATATTGAACACTCTTCAAGTTAAAAGTATTATTTAGCAACAGTACTCATTTTCCAATTTTAGTAAAACCAACGCCATCTTCCCAATCCAAAGGGCCCTGCCCCATTCCTTTAATGAAAACAAACTACTGCATGTATGACTTGCTCCATATGATGTTTCTAATTGACACTGGCACTGGTTGCAGGTGTGTATGGATATCAACTGCTATACAACATTTGGGTTATGAATTTGATCTCGTTTCCGGTGTTTTTTGGCACTTGACATTAGACGCTAGAGCATATAGCACATCTTTTGGCAATTGATAGCCAAATGTTGTTCTTGTCTCTGAGCCGTCGTTGGGTTACCTCCTTTACACAAAATTAGTATTGAGCCATCATTATTTAGGGCTAATCGCGAGGCATCTGACCTCGCAGGCCTTTGTGGTATGGCGAGTTGAAAGTAAAATGACCCTCTAAATGCAGTACCTCATTTGTAACCTTAACGATGACTTTAGAACATCCCTCACTCTGCTAATCGTCTGTTTCTATTTGTTCGTTTAACATCAGAGTGTTGCGTTTTGAATTAATTTCAAGTTCTGTGATTTTTCTTTTGGTCTGTTACTTTTTAAGTTTGGAGAAAAATACACTTCTTCACCAGCATATAACAATGTTTTTCAAGGCTTTAATTTCTTTGTCATTTTAGTCGAATATTGAGACAATATACTGAGCTCAATGTTTAGTTTCAGTGACTTGCTGGTCAGGCTGTGCGACCTTCACCTCAAGTGACCTTAACGTCAAGTTGGCAGACCTTGGCACTAATTTCACTTTTATTCTTTATTTTTTTTTAAATGTCTATGGCTTTAAAGGGACTTTTTACGGATTTTTTGAGTTTTGAAAGTTTATCATAGAATAATAAAAATACATGTAGCAAGAGTGTAACAATCATTGAAGCTGTAACTTAAACAAATGAATTATAAATCTAGGCCCTACTGGGATTTTAACCTAGGTGATGTGGATCAAAAAGCTATCGCTGTAACCAAGCGACTGTCATGACTGCCATGTACAATTATGCGTATACTAGCCTGTGTAATTGATTCACGTTTAGAGTGGACATGCATTTTAACCAAAGCAACATAAACATTCCACATTATTCCATTGTTTTGCCGGTGTATTTAAACGCTTTTTAATTTTTATCAATTTTAAACATTGGTTATTCATAATAACACATATTTTAATATATACCTATGCCAGAAGTTTTGCTTTATTCTGTATAATGTTTTTTGTAGTTTTCTAATCTGTGATAAATAAATTGAAAATCGTCAATTTGACAATTGTGTCTTGAAATATCTCAGTGGCCTAAAGTAGCTGAAAGCTCCGTGGGCTGGAACAGCGTTGTTACGATATATTATGGTGTGTTATAAAATAAAATAGTATAATTCATTTTTGGCAGTTTAGGTCAAAGTCACCTCATTATACCTTCCTACACAGGGCTCATACTGAACTAAATGTTTTTGAGCCAACCAGTATTCGTCTGTCGGTTGTGAAAACTCGACCATCCGTGCCATGAGCGTCCGCAGGGATGATCCTAGTGGGATAAAGTTGGGTTACACCTTTGATCATATTGACTTTTCTCATATGGAATTCTCATCAGTCATCACTCATCATCTGAAGACATTCATTATGTTTAACCCACAATTAATAATGTGATAGGTAAGTCGTGATAGGAATTGGAAGGCCCCGTTTCAGGAAGGGACCTGTGTATAAGTCTGTTTGTCATCTACTTAAGATGCTTACAGTTGGGATTTTCTTTCCATGGAGTTCCATGAAGGTACCTACGTCATCTTGCAGTTTCTAAGAAACATAACAAATGTTTTAATTTGTGTACATGAAGGATTGACGTCATCATGACATATTCAATTCCTTGAAATACTGGATGATGGGGCTTGTAACTTTTCAAATAATAAAACGGTTGTCGTTCGTCATTACTTGAGACGCTGATGTTGCAGGCAAGCCTGAATCAATCTTCTTAGCAGTGAGTGAACACTGTCTTAACTTCCTTTGCTTATGAGGTGTTATAGTCGTGATGAACATATAATGATAATTTCAAGAATTATTTTCGTATTTCGTAATGTTAAAATACTTATACAGTTGTACTTGTAGGATTAAATTCCAAGCCCGCGTCCACCTCGCCCAAGTCAACTTCGAAATATTTTTGTCATCAATAAATAATAATATTCAGTTTGATTTCACGCTGAGAGCATAGAATTCTAGTGACGGAGATGTTATAATCTTGTAAAATGGGTATGATTATAAATGTTTCGTTCTTCTCGCGAAATTTTTGGATGACTTACCCTAGAGGAGCGCATGGCGCGAAAGAAGTTGTAAAGGCTTCCATCAGCCTTGTGTCATGATGGTTATCATATAATTGATTTAAACGATTGCCTTCGCTTTGTGACCCTCTTGTTAATCTATCATTAACATCTCTATTTTCAGAATAAGATATATCAGACGTAATATAATGTACATCAGAAATTACTTCACCAAGCGTACACCTGACGCGAATCCTTCCTCTGAAGACGACGGTGCACCTCCAAGCAAACAGCGCGACTGCAGTGGTGACGTATCTGTGCCAACGGAGCGCATGCCAGATAAATAACACCTAGATTGCGAACCGTCAACCAGCGCTGCCCTCGATCATGAAGCGTCAACCAGCGCTAACCCGGACCTGAACCGTTAACCAGCGCTACCCCCGATCCTCAACCGCCAACCGTTCGAAGTGTTCAAGTGTGCCATGATATGGATATTTGGAAGCACGTCAATAACGATCGACTCATCTCTAGTAATACCCGCAATGAGCTTTTAACAAACGCATACATACCTCCTATTGACTACGACTTTCGAAAATACTCTAGAGGAAATAGATGTTTACGCCATCCTTGGTTGACGCAATATCAGTGGCTAGCGTATTCGCCTCTGTTCAAAGGACCGGTATGTACACTATATGTGTTATTTCCACAACCTTTTCACCGAAGCATTACTGGCGCCTTCATCAGTGACCCTTGTCGAAAGTATACCGACATACATACCGCTGCGTAAAAACGAATGATTAGTGCCTGGCATCATCAATCTCAAAAGGATGCTTACAAAAACTTGCCAACACGACAAATCCAGAACGTCGTTTCGACAGTTTATTGGACAGTGCCTTTAATGAAAATGTTTGAAGGAACCGTGTAAAATAATTTCCAATTTTGTCGAGCATTATCTTCTGTGGTACCCATGACATTACACTTAGGGAAAACATTTCAAATCCGGCAATTTGAATGATTTATTATCGTTTCGAATCGAATCTGGAGATGATGTACTGAAGACACATATAGAACACGCAAGTGACAATGCAAAATATACCCCGGTTCGAATCCAAAATGAACTGATAAGTAAATGATAAGAGACTGCGAGATATGTTACTGCAGCTAACACTTCAACTGGATTCTCAATCTTAGCGGATGAGACTGCTTATATCTCGGGAACGGAGCAACTGTCTATCGGACTGAGATTTTTCGAAGAAGAGAAACTCGTCATAAGAAAAGAGTTACTTGGATATACTTTTATACTGTATATCGGGCGGTTGGCGGTTGAGGATCGGGGGTAGCGCTGGTTAACGGTTTAGGTTCGGGTTAGCACTGGTTGACGCCTCAGAATCGAAGGCAGCGCTGGTTGACGGTTCGGAATCTAGGTGTTATTTATCTGGCATGCGCTCCTTTGGCACAGATACGTCACCACTGCAGTCGCGCTGTTTGCTTGGAGGTGCTCCGTTGTCTTCAGAGAAAGGATTCGCGTCAGGTTTACGTTTGGTGAAGTAATTCCTGATGTACATTATATAACGTCTGATATATCTTATTCTGAAAATAGAGATGTTAACGATGGATTAACAAGAGGCTCAAAACGCTAAGATCAATTATATGATAAACATCATGATACAAGGCTGATGGAAGGCTGTACAACTTCTTTCGCGCCATGCGCTCCTCTAGGGTAAGGCAATAAAAATTTTCACGAAAAGAGCGAATTCAGCAACATTTTTTAATCATACAAATTTTTCAAGATTATAACATCTGCGTCACTAGAATTCTATTCTCTCAGCGTTAAATCAAACTGAATATTATTATTAATTGATTACAAAAATTATTTCGAAGCTGACTTGGGCGAGGTGGACCCGGGCTTGGGATTTAATCCTACAAGTACAACTGTATAAGTATTTTAATATTACGAAATACGCAATAATTCCTGAAATTATCATTTATCATGTACATCACGACTATAACACCTCATAAGCAAAGGAAGTTAAACATGTGTTCACTTACTGCTAGGCAGATTGATTCAGGCCTGTCTGCAACACCAGCGTCTCAAGTAACGACGATCGACAACCGTTTATTATTTGAAAAGTTACAAGCCCCATCATCCAGTATTTAAAGGAATTGAATATGTCATGATGACGTCAATCCGTCATGTACCAAAATTAAACATTTGTAATGTTTCATAGAAACTGCATGATGACGTAGGTACAATCATGGAACTTCATGGAAAGAAACTCCTCACTGTAAGCATCTTAAGTAGATGAAAAATATCTTCGAGGAAAAGATTAATACACAGGTCCCGTCCTGAAACGGGGCCTTCCGATTCCTATCGAGACTTACCTATCACATTATTTATTGTGGGTTAAACATAATGAATGTCTTCAGATGATTAGTGATGACTGATGAGAATTCTATATGAGAAAAGTCAATATGATCAAAGGAGAGAAAACAAATAGGTATTACCCACTCCAATACTGTCAATTTATCAATTGCAAATCCTATTTCGTAACTTTCCAGATATACTTCATGATACACAATTATCTGGCCTTATTCATAAAATGTTCTGCAAATCCGGCGGAAAACGGGTGGAACCCCACTTGACCACCCTATGATCATTCCTGCGGACGCCCATGGCACGGATGGTCGAGTGGTCTATGCGATAGACTTTTACTCCAGGGGTCAGTGGTTCAAGCCCAGTTGAGGGTTCCTTTTTTGCTTTATTTAAATGTATTCTTGTTTTTACAATTTGTTTTTAGATCCGATGTTTACATCTATCAATATAAACATTTAGTGACAAACATAAATACCTGCTTCATTCTCGGAAATGGTCCCAACAAAGTAAGCTCATGTTTGCAAGGTTGTCTATTCAGTTCTGACCTTAACTGAACTTTAAGTTGTTAGAAATACAAATGAGAACAGCTAAACATAGACCAATCAATAAATCTACATCAGACTTCAGATGACATTACTGAGCTTGTTAAAGGGAATTGTTCAAAGTGTGGTAACTGACAATTTTTCCCAAAATTCTAATAGATTTAAAAAGGAATGTATGGATTATATTCATTCCCTTGAGATTGCACTCATGACTTAGTAACATGTTTCGCAACATATGGTTTGTTTTATAGATAACTAATGACTCACAATTTGTAAAAAGTATACAGATTTTTAAAAGCAGAGCATTACTAATTTTGAAAATACTGTATTACTAAAATAGTTTTTTTTATACTTTTTTGCTGCAAAGTATTAAAGCCTGAGTGTTGAAATGTTTGTGTATTAGATTTTGCCTCCAAAGGTCACTGGTTTGAATGCTAGGCATTATGTTTTTCAACCTTTTCCCTTGGTTTAATCATTATTTAAGAATATTTGAAATATAATGTATCTGTTTAACATTACATTTAATGATTTTTTTTTTAATACCTAAATATGTTTGCAATTCTTTTTAAACTGTTTACCATATTTTCAGAAAATGGTTTATACCATTATGATCAACAACTTGTTATGTGCTATTAAGTTTCACCCTATTTTTAGAAAACGGTTTATACCATTGTTATCAACGAAATGTTAAACTACATTCAAGATCTCTTGCTCTGTACTTACCTGTGTGTATTTGAAGTGTGTTGTGGGCTTAAACAACTAATATCAATAACATTTGAGAGTTTAAATTTTAAAGCTTTGAATATTATACTGACTTAGAACTGTGAAAGTCTTTATGCACAACATTCTGGTTTTGATAACATTAATTGTATTAATATGAAGAGTCAATATAACAGTAAATAAACGACTTTTAAGTAGGAAGACAGTTCACACAAAAAATTGAAAATGGCAACTTCTGTAGATGCAATTCATAAAAGTTCAGGTCAGATTAATCCAGACCAGATGTATGTGAAGAAGAAGTCTGAGTATAATGTGAAAATAGCAAGTGATAAAAGTCAGCATTGCTACATCTCGGGTATTTTCATCTTGCCTAGTGGAGAGGCCATTGTAGCAGATTATACTAATAAGAGAGTGAAAATATTGGACAAGCATTACAATGTGTTAAGTTACTTTGAAGTAAGTAGTAATCCGCAGGGTATTTGCATAATCTCAACGTCCAGTCAGCTTGCTATATCTTTTTGTCAGGTTGTTATATCTTTTTATAATAAGGTTCATTTCTTCGATATGAGCAATGGGAAGCTGAAGATTTATGATGCCAGTAGCGAGTTCAAACATGCTATTCTTGGCATTACCTACCATCAGGGTGATTTGTATATCACCTCAGGCACTGCTCTCTACCAGTACGCACTTGATCGTAGTCTCCCTTTAGTGAAAGATTGGATACTTAAGAAAACTCTATATGAGGATACTGGAGGTGGAATTACAGGTAAATTGTGCTGTAAATATAAAAATTGTATATTTCATAGTGTTGATACTGTATATACATTTGAAACCTGATGGTTCAACCACTCCAGGAATGACAACAAAAGTTCGAGCCGTCTGGAATTCGAGCCAACCGATTTCTAATATACTTTGTTTACTATTAAGATGAATCTGCAACAGATTTACATCTCCAGTTGAAGAGTATTTATACTGGAAAAATTCCGTATAGCAGTGTAATACATTCTTATTTCGAATTTATAAGAACAAAGAATATACTTTATATTTTATTAATAAATATTTTAAAAGAATTACACATACAAGCAAACGAATATAATATAATAAATGTACATGCATAAGCACTATTAACACATCGCAAAAATATTTAACAACACTACATGTATGTATTAATTCGCTTGTTAGTTGTGGGCGTTAGCTCTCACCTTATTTTAAAGAGCAAGTTAAACTACGGTAGGGGCGATAACCACTGATGTTTCTGCTCTAAGCTACGCTAGGAACGATAACCACTGCATGTAGACCTGCACTACATGCAGTTAAAGTATGCAGATGACGAATAATATTCTGCTCTACATCGCTAGAAACGATAACCACCGCATCTGCCTGTTTATAAATCACCACTGGTACACTGCAGTCTTGAAGATAGTCTTCTCTTTAAACCCGCTGTTTACATTTAAATCACTTAACGGTTTATCGAGTGTGTATGTAATCAATTATAGTGTTTAACAGCGTGTGCGACGACATTGGCCAGTCTTGTATTTAATGCTGCTTTTATGGAAAACGGGGTTTAATGCATGTCAAATAAAATTAGCCTGTGCAAACTGATTAGCCTGTGAAATGCGCACATTTGTCTAAGGTATCTCTATAACATAAATATGAGGATAAACAGTGCACACACATCTCGACCTGTGCTTTCAGACACACTTAATTTGAATGGATTGTGTTCATTTCAAACTTGCGATATAAAAAGCTATAACATAATTTTGAAAACTGAATTGCGTCTACAATTATGCAATAGCGAACATTTTCAGTGCCTTCAGCGCTTTGACTTTTTAATGACATGATGTCAGTCTGTGTTTTGTTCATGACTCGTCGTATAGATACAAAGTTTTCTATTCCATTAACTTGACACTGTACGTGTTTTGTGTATCTACAAAAGGCCAGATTTTATACAAATTACACATTTTACTGTATCAATAAACGGTTGAGTCAATACATGTATGCAATTATGGTGTGCCTTAAATCAAGCGTTCTTTATCGATTAACAGCGTTGTGCAACATGACGCGAGTTCGAGCCAAACAAACAAAAGAACATGTGAAAATTGTGACCGATACTGTGAAAACAGCTCAAGCCATCCCACGAATTCGAGCCATCCAGCACAAATTGATATGACTATGGAAATAACAAATTGTTGCTTCAGGAAGAGTTCGAGCCAACCCGAAATTCGAGCCAAGCAAGTTCGAACCATCGGGTTTCGACTGTATTATATTGTTAATATATTTATATATACTTATTAGTTTACATAAAATATAATCACCACCGTGCATGTGTTACACATTAATGAACACTTATATCTCATTTAATTTTGTTAAAGTGTTATGTCTTCAATGCTGATCTGATTATATAGATACTTGTTCATACTTTGCAGTGTACAAATTTGCAATCAGTCCTGATGGTGACTGGATCTATGTCACCAACTCTGCCCATAACAAGCTAATTACACTGACCATAGCTGGCACCCTGCTATCAACATTCAATGACCATGAACTGGCGGGGCCAAACGATGTACACGTCACACCCAAAGGACAAGTCCTTGTCTGTGGTATTAGCTCCCATACTGTCATACAGGTCG
The DNA here is from genome assembly GCF_020536995.1 of Dreissena polymorpha. Lineage (NCBI taxonomy): Eukaryota > Metazoa > Mollusca > Bivalvia > Myida > Dreissenidae > Dreissena > Dreissena polymorpha. Next base: position 38,643,643 of record NC_068364.1, read on the forward strand.
ACCGTGAGGGGAAAAAGAAACTGGCAACTCTGGCTTCAGAGAACGATGGACTGCGCTACCCAGTGTCTGTCTGCTACAACACCAACACTGACCAGATGAGTGTGGGATTATTTGCTAGCAATAACATCAGTGTTATGGAATTGAAATAGCTCATCCATGTGGACAAAAACATGTTTATAAATGTTATTTCTATTTTATCTTTGAATATGAACATTGAGGCATAGCAGTTTATATCTAGGTCAGGCACAAAAATATTCATACAGTTTATCTTTTATTGTTTACAATGAAATAAACTTAAATTTGAAAATTAATTGCTTTCATGCTCTAAAGTGTAACATTGAACATGAGCATGCATAAAACTTGTCATCCTCCATGTTAACTTGGAGTTGTTTTCCTTCTTATTCTATTTGTTTCATTACAAGCAGTAAGCAAACACAGCTCTGCAGCAAAATATGCGACCTGACGTGATATTATGGTTATTGAAGTGTACTCAATCACTATTGAGCTTGCATACATCTGAGATAATGTTGGTGAATGAAATGTTAGAATGGGTGGAGCTATCTGGAAATAAGGCGGGATAGACACAATGTGCATGTATCATGAATAATGTTATTCACGCGCTGTATAAATTGAATACACCGTTGTCGACTGCCTACACAATATCTGCCGTTGCAAAAGGTGCATCAACAAATAAAACAATGAAAATAAGCGTGATAATACAATATGTCAAATAAATTATTATTTTATACCTTACTGTCAATTATCAATTTTCATTAAAGACTGATAGTTAAAAAACTCATTGTGCTCAAATGACTTCCTTAAGCTTTCAGCGTCCTTTGACCAATTAAAAATTATATCACCAGACACTAGAGCATTTCAAGAGTCATTGAAATTTAATAACAAGTGGCACTGTTTTGACAATTAATCAAAATTAATGACACAATTAATGAACTGTGACGTAGACATTAAAGTGAAGAATTCAAAAACATTCACTGTTGCTATCAATTTTTTGAAAAAATAACATGCTAAGTCGAAAGGTTAGAGTTTTTAAATGAAAAAAAGGCAAATCTTTGATGCTGTGATTGTGCTATAATTTTTATGTAGATAGCAGGATTTGTTTGTAATGCATGTGATGAATCAAATGTGCTTATATTTTACATGCAATTGATCTGTATTGTAAAACAAATGTGCTCCATGTTAAATGCATAGAGTTGTGTGGATTATAAATAAGTAAAATGTTCTTCCATGTATTAAATATATATGATGCGTTGTACTTTGACATGTATGAATGTCATGACTTCCTATATTGACAACTGCATGCACGATTATGATATGTGATCATATGTGCTTTGTTATCATTAAATAACATTTAAAAAATACAGTAGTTCATATTTTTATATGGTTACCTTTCACAACTGACAAACGAAAATTGATTGGCTCAAAAACATTTAGTTCAGTGTGAGCCCTGTGTAGGAAGGTATAATAAGGTGATTTTGACCCAAAATACCAAAAATCAAAATTAACAAGAGCTGTGTTTTTTAAACACAATGCCCTCTACTGCGCTTTGATGTCCCGCCGCTATTTTAGAGAAATCAATGCCTATGAGTAAGCCAAAATTAAATGGACCAAAACGAAGCTCACACTTCATCTGTATGTCATAAAGGTAGACTCAAATACAAAAAAACAGCTCAATATCTGAAAGCTTTGCGCAAAAAACCTCCGAAAAAGTTTATAATCCCGATAATTTCTAAATCCAAGGCCCATTGATTTGCCAAAAATCAATGGACCGGAACGATTTGACACTTCATATCTAGGTCATATATGTTTAGACTCGCAAAACAAAAATCAGCTCAATACCTGAAATGGTTGCATTAAAAAATCAGAAGGCAGTTATCACAATGAAAATTTCAATGTCCATTACTTAGCCAAACATTAATGAAACGGCACGTAATTCACAATTGGTCAACAGCTAATTTAGGTAGACTCACATACTATAAAAAGGCTCAATATCTGAAAGCATAACATAAAAAACTCCGGAAAATAGTTATGATATAAAACATTTCTAAGTCAAAGCTCATAACTTCGCAAAAAATCAATGATCAGTTCATAATAATATTGGTCATGTTGGTAGACTCACAGACCAAAAATGAGCTCAATATCTGAGAGACTAGCCTAACAAAACTCCGGAAAACATATTGAACAATCCTTAGTCCAAGGCCCATAACCTCGCCAACAATCAATGGACCAGAACAAATGTCACACATCGTCTATAGCTCATGACACTAGACTCACATACCAAAAATCAGCTCAATATCTGATAGTGTTTGATTAAAAACTTCCGGAAAACGGTTATTAAAGAAAATAAATCTAATTCCAATTCCCATTACTTCGCCAAAAATCAATGGATAAGAAAGAATTACACACTTCTTCTGGATGTCATGTAGGTAGATACACATACAAAAAATCAGCTCATTATCTGAAAGCGTTGCGTACAAAACCTCAGAAAAACATGTATTATATTGAATATTTCTAAGTCCAAGGCCCATAACTTTGCCCAAAATCAGAAGACAAGAACGAATTGCACACTTCTTCTGTATGTCATGTAGAAAGACTCGCATACCAAAAATCAAATCAAAATCTAAAAGCGTTGCGTAAAAACCCTTCAGAAAACTATTATTATAGTAAATATGTCAAGGCCAAGACCCAAACTACGCCAAAAACCAACGGCGGGGCACGAATTTCACATTTCATCTGTAAGGCATGTATGAAGTCTCGCATCAAAAACATCCATAAATTTGAAATATATAACTTCCCTTGTCAAAAAGTACATGTACCTACCAAATGACATATACAAAATATCTCCCTTTAAAGCCTAAAACTTCCCTTGGCAAAAAATTAGATCAGTCAAAGGCCCGGTTAGTCGTCAAACATGAACGGAACGGATATAATTTTACATTTCATCTGAAAGTAATGTATGTGGACTCAAAAGCCAATAACCAGCTCAATGTTTTAAAGTGTTGCGTAAACAACATCCGGAAAACAGAATGCCGGACGACAGACGGACAGACAGTGTGATTTCTTTTTGCCACCCTTCCGGGAGCATAAAACAGTAATCCTCAACTGAGCTAGAACCACTGTCCCTTGGAGTAAAACACTTACACCACTCGGTCATTTGTGCGCTTTCACCTATCCAAATTATATTTAAAAAATGTGTTTGTAACGCTTTATATTTTTTAGGATTTTAAATCCTTAAAGGTGCATATTATGGATCTTTTAGAGCATGGTAAATGATGAGTATTACTGTTCCTTTCAGAATCATAAATAAAACGACACCTTGTAAATTTGAAACATTTTTTTCAATTTTGTCAATTTACCAAATCGTGTAAAGGTACCTTTAAAGCCGGCCGGCTTGATATTTCTCACAACGATTCGGTTATCCCAACTGACCAGAATTGATCAGTATTTGTCAGACACATTCTCAAGCTTAACTCTTCCGTACTGATTTTCGCAAAAGTTGTGCCAAAAATGCTAAAAAGCATCTATTAATACGACACCTAGTCATGTACGTAACGGAATCGTCACTAATATTATTAACCTGTGACGCATGCACACTTTGGCTGGATAAACGAGGATCATTGTGTATTTAAAATCATGTTCGTAAAAAGTCAGAATGCAAGCTGATTGAATAAAAGCGATTTCTCAGATAAAAGCGATTTGTGGATTGAAAACAAAATCAAGCTTGATGAAAGTTTATTGAAATTTGTCGAGTAATATGCATAGATATTGTCAAAACATCACACTGCAAAAACTATTACGCTGCTATGTTCTGTCTGTTTGCTCGTCCCATTGTATACGGGTAATGGCATGATTATTCATCATTCATGCAAATTGCGTTGTAAACAAAAAAGCAATGGTCACGTGGTTTTACATGCGACCCGTGCATGTTTCAATTCAGATTATTTATGTGCATGTACAGAAATTGAAAAAAACCTATCTTTGTACTGAAGTTGGGCATTTCTTGACCAATTTTGACAAAACTATTTGCACATCTGACATAAATACAAACACATTTTGACACATAATCACTTGTTTGCGACACGTCACAAAAATGGGAATATATATTAATAAATAGTGTACAGCATGTAAGACAGATATCCTCACAAGAAACTATTCTCAGGCGTCATATGATATATGATCACAGAAATACTCAAAATCCTACTTTGCTGCTGTATCATATGGCATATGCTGATCAGAATCATCGTCATAATATTCTGCAGTGATATATGACACATGATGACTGAAATCCTCAACAATATACTATGCTGCAATCACATATGACATAATGATGATAGACATCCTCAACACGTAAATAAGTTGCAGTATCATCTGATGTATAATGACAGGAATTCTCAACAGGACAACATGCTGCAGTGACAAATGACATATGATGACATGAATCCTCAACAGGACACCATACTGCAGTGACATATGACATGTGATGACATAAATCATCAACAAAACGCCATGCTGCAGTGACATATGACATATGACGACAGAAATCCTCAACAAGACACCATGCTGCAGTGATATATGTCATATGATGACAGAAATCCTCAACAAGACACCATGTTGCAGTGACATATGACATATGATGACAGAATGCCTCAACATGATACCATGCTGCAGTGACATATGGCATATGATAACAGGAATCCTCAACAGGCCACCATGCTGCAGTGACATATGACTTAATATGATAACCTGAATCCTCATCTGGACACCTTTCTGCAATAACATATGACATATTATGACAAAAATCCGCTACAGGATACCATGCTGCAGTGACATATGACATATGATGACAGGAATCCTCAACAAGGCTCCCTTCTGCAGTGACATATGACATAATATGATGACAAAAATACTCCACAGGACACCATGCTGCATTGACGTATGACATTTAATGACAGGAATCCGCATCAGGACACAATGCTTCAGGGGCATATATTACATATTATATATGAGATATGATGATAGGAATCCTCACCAAGACACCATACTGCAATGCCATATGACATATGATGACAGGAATCCTCAACAGGACACCAAACTGCAATGGCATATGACATATGATGACAGGAATCCTCAATATTACACCATACTGCAGTGCAGTGCAGTTACATATGATGACATAAATCCTCAAAAGAACACCATTCTGCAATGCCATATGACATATGATGACAGGAATCCTCAACAGGACACAATGCTGCAGGGACATATATTACATATGAGTACAGGAATCCTCAACAGGACACCATGCTGCAGTGACATATGACATGATATGATGACATAAATCCTCAACAGGACACCATGCTGCAATGCCATATGACATATGATGACAGGAATCCTCAACAGGACACCATGTTGCAGTGACATATGACATATGATGACAGGAATGCTGAACAGGACACCATGTTACAGTGATATAAGAGATTTGATTACAGGAATCCTCAACAGGACACCATACTGCAATGCCATATGACATATGATGACAGGAATCCTCAACAGGACACCATACTGCAATGGCATATGACATATGATGACAGGAATCCTCAATATGAAACCATACTGCAGTGTAGTGCAGTTACATATGACATATGATGACATAAATCCTCAAAAGGACACCATTCTTTAATGCCATATGACATATGATGACAGAAATCCTCAACAGGACACCATGTTGCAGTGATATATGACATATGATGACAGGAATCCGCAACAGGACACAATGCTGCAGGGCCAAACATTACATATAATGACAGGAATCCGCAACAGGACACCATGCTGCAGTGCCATATTACATATGATGACATAAATCCTCAACAGAACACCCTGCTGCAGTGACATACAACATATGATGACAGGAATCCTTAACATGACAACATGCTACAGTGACATATGACATATGATGACAGGAATACTCAACATGATACTATACTGCAGTGACATTTGATATTAGAAATCCTCAACAGGAGACGATGATGCAGTGACATATGTGGATATAATGATGCAGTAAAATGTGACATATGATGACAGTAATACTCAACAAGATACTATGCTGCAGTGACAAGACATATTATGTCAGGAATCTTAAATTTGGTACTATTCTGTGACATATAATAACATAAATGCTCAAATGTATTTTGCAGTGCCATACGACATATTACGTTAGGAATCCTTAAAAGAAGACTTGTTTGAAGTTCCAGAGATTGCGAGTCACTTTGAAAATCCAGGGCTCTTGCAAATTATATCACTCTATAGATAAATACATCTTTCAAAACAGTAAAGATATCATAATAACACACGTTTTTTTTAAATTCATAAGCAAGTTTCATGTATGAGTTGATTATACATGTGATTCCTAGAGTGTTCAAATTGTTCAAATTGTTCTACTATAGCCAGATACAAACATGCTCGGCCTAATGGACCCATGGTTGTCAATGGTTGTCAATGGTCTGGAATTATATCTCACGAATGCCGAGACATAATTAGAAACAAATTTTCGGACCAATTTTAATGAAGATTTGGCGATAAATTTTGCTTCAAGAAGGTTCACGAGCGTTTTCATAATTCTACCAAGTGAGCGAGATAACAACCCGAAGTGACTGTGTTTCAAACTTGGTTAGATATGATTGGGCAGCATAATCTTAACACTTTGTATGACGAACATTCAATAAATGTAGCCTATAGGTTGAGCACAAGCTTTCCCTTTAACTTGACCTAGTAAAAATGTTTTTCATTCCACATACTTCAGTTTCAAACGCATCCCTTATAAGCTCTGTGACAAATGTTGTCACCAAGTTAAATGAAGTTTAAACATAAATGAGGCCATTAGACTGTTTTTAAGTTTTACTTACAGTACAAATCTACCTAGTTTTTGAGCCTTTGTGACCCAGTTTAACACTCAATGAAGATATCAATATAATACTGCTCTTACAAAGTTTAATGAAGATAGGGGAATACACGTGACCTCTAGAGAGTCCACAAGCTTTTCCTTCAATTTGAACGTTCGAACTACATTTTAAACACATGCAATAGACAGTCTCAGCAAATGACCTCCAGAGTGTTAACATGGTATTACTAAAATATATTATAAGAAAAACTGTCCTAACCAGACCCATTTAGCCCGAAAACATTTTCTAGGGTACCTCTTTGAACCGACTCAGGAAATTAGATTTAAGCAAAAACATTGCCTTTTAATAATCAAAGCATTTGCAAAACATAACACCAGACGTGAAAACTATTCCATGTGGCATTACATATGTCTTTGAACAGGGTGTTTAGAATTCTGAAAGAAGTTCCTTTTGTTTTATTGTGCCTTGTATGGGGTAAACACAATATACCATTTCAATGGTCATTTAAGAGGTACATGTATTAACACCTCAGAACATTGCTTGTTTATACATGTGTAGGGAAATTTCTTTACCCCTTGAATGTCTGTGTCGGATAATGTTAAGTCTTTGGGCACATGTGAATCTGTCAGTGCAAGATGTGAACTCCGTACAGCCAACGTTAAGCAATCATCAGTACGCATAATAAATATATACTCTTGTTTGTGATCTATGAACAATTAAAGGTTTTCTGTTCACATCTAAAATCCTTCCTAGGTCACTAGGAATGTTATCAAACTGTGTTGTATTGTTTTCTAGATAGGTGATCAAGTGCTCTAACGGAGATAAAATTCGTTAGTTAGTAGGGTTAAAATTAAATGAAAAATCTTATACAAAAATGTACTGGCCCTTCATAGTACATGTTATAGTACTCGTGACATACCCATCACATTTAAATCAGAGTATGTAAACATCAAAGTACAAAGACTGTTACATATGTGCATGTGACTTAGCTGTAACATTCAATTCTTTATTTTAGTTATCTTAGTTTTAGGCAAATATTTAAAGTCAACAATCAGACCTATGATAAATGACGACGATATCCCATAACGAACTATGGATGTTCTAACATTTTACTTCTCTACATGTATTCAAGTCAAGTGATTTTACAATATGAGATTATGGTTTTATTGAGGTGAATTGAATGTAAGATAATTGAAATAGTATCTGACTTTATCTATTGGTTTTCCCATTTTTAGAACATGGGATGATTAAACCATATGTACTTCGTCCTGACGCGTGATATACAGATAAAGATTGCAAAATATTTGTCCAGGAAGCATTTCATATTATTATGCGACTTTTCAATAATTGTGTTGATTGCATTTCACACTTGACATACTGACATTAGGAATACAAGGGCTGTTTGTAAAACACGCATGCCTCCCCCCAAATGGGCTGTCAGTTGTAGTGGTAGCCATTGTGTGAATACGTTATAGTATCCTTCAGCATCGATGACTCCAATACTTGTGTTGAGAATTATAACCAAATAAGTTGGTGCTAGGGGGCATGGGAGATGTTGTATTTTTAATGTCCCTCATGAACCAAACCAGTGGGACAGATTCGGCAATGTTTGCCATTTCATTTTTGGTTTGGTTGCTCTCAAGGCATTCACAATTTCCTGTCCTTTTTAAATGGGGCTATACACAAAACTTGAAAGAGATTAAATAAGATATTTATGTCTAACCTCTTTAAAAATGATGTGACCATAATTCTCTGCAAAAGTATTCGTATGTTATCATCCAGGATAAAATAACCGACAGACAATGACTACGCATTACATAAGGCAACCCTTTTGGAACTAGGACTTTAGCATTCTTGAGTTATCTGAAAATGCTTTTTCTGTAACAGATCACTTTGACCTTGTCCTTTGACCTAGTTACCCAAAAATCAAAAGTGATCGTCTGACATACATGACCAATACCCATATGAAGTTTCATAATTCTAGGCCTAAGCATTCTTGAGTTTTCATCCGGAAACCATTTTACTGCTTCATGTCACTGTGACCTTGCACTTTGACCTAGAGTCCTGAAAATCAATAGAGGCCATATGTCGGTCAAGACAGATGTCCTCATGAACTTTCCTGATTCTAACCCTAAGCATTCGTGAGTTGTCATCCTGAAACCATTTTACTGTTTCAAGTCTTCTTGACCTTGCCCTTTGACCTAGAGTTCTGAAAATCAATAGGGGTCATCTGTCAGTCATGACAAATGTCCCTATGAACTTTCCTGATCCCAGGCTTAAGCGTTCTTGAATAATCATCCGGAAACCATTTTACTGCTTCGTGTCACGATGACCTTGAACTTTGACCTTGTGACCTTAAAATCACTAGGGGTCATGTGCCGGTCATGACAAATGTCCATATCAACTTTGCTGATATCAGGCTTAAGCTTTCTTCCCAAAAATCAAAAGGGATCGTCTGACATACATGACCAATACCCATATGAAGTTTCATAATTCTAGGCCTAAGCATTCTTGAGTTATCATTCGGAAACCATTTTACTGCTTCGAGTCACTGTGACCTTGAACTTTGACCAAGTGACTTGAAAATCCATATGGGTCATCTGCAAGTCATGACCAATATCCCTATGAACTTTCCTGATCCCAGGCTTAAGCGTTTTTGAATTATCATCCGGTAACCATTTATTGCTTGAGTCACTGTGACCTTGAACTTTGACTTAGAGTCCTGAAAATCAATAGGGGTCATCTGCCAGTCATCATCAATGAACCTTTGAACTTCCCTGATCCCAAGCCTAAGCGTTCTTGAGTTATCATCCGGAAACCATTTGGTAGACGGACCGACCAACCGATATGTGCAAAACAATATACCCCCTCTTCTTTGAAGGGGGGTATATATATACTAATGGAATTTTATTTCATAAGGCACCATAATATACCGTCCTTAGGCTTTCCAGCCCCTGTGATTTTAGCTAGCTTGGGCCACTGAGATACATCAAGTCACAATTGTCAAAAATAATTAAAAATTTTCAATATTTTGTCACATATTAGAAAACTAAATGAACAGTGTATACAATAAACCAAACTAACACTTCTTGCATAGGTATACTGAAAATATGTGTTCATTTAAGAATGATCAATGTTTAAAATTGATAAAAATTATAAAGTGTTACAATTCACAGGAAAACAATAGAATAATTTGAAGTGTTTCTGTTGGTTTCATTCAAATGTTTGTCCACTCTAGACGTTAATCAATTACATGTGCGTGTATACGCATAATTGTACATGTCAGTCAGGAAAGTCGCTTGGTTACAGCGGTAGCTTTTTGATCCGCACCACCCAGGTTCAAATCCCAGTAGGGCCTATATTTACTAATTCATTTGTTTAAGTTACAGCTGCAATTGATACACATTTACTATTTTAATTATTTTATGAAAAACTCCAAAACTTAAAATATGTATAATCTGTAACAATTTCCTTTAAAGCCATAGGCAGATTTGAAAGAATAAAGAATAAAAGTGGAACTGTTGCCAAGGTCTGCTCTTTAGGTGGAAGTTACACAGGCTAACCAGCAAGCCACTGAAACTGAACATTCAGCTCATTGTATTGCTCCAGTGTTTGACTAAAACGACAAAGAATTCTTGAAAAACGGTGGTATGTGCTGGTAAAGAAGTGTAATTGTCTCCAAACTGAAAAAGGAACAGACCAAAACAAAAATCACAGAACTTGAAATCAATTCTATACGCAACACTCCTATGTTTTACTGGATACAGGAAGCAGATGTATGTCAGACTGAAGACTTATCATGCAGCTAGATGGTCTGTTTACTTTTAACTCAACATACCACCAGGGCCGGCAAGATCAGACCCCGCGCCATTGAGCCTGACCTATTGTGGCTAAATTGCATTGCGGACTGCACAGGCTAATCTGGGACGACACTTTACGCACATTCACAAAGCGCAGCTCATTTATTTAATCAGTTAAATATGGTTAAAGTGCACATGACTCTGAGAACAATATTGTGATATTAATAATATAGCATCGTGCACTTCTACATAGTTACGGGAGCATCGATGGCGTTAAAAGACTATTTGGAAGTTACAGGGAAAGAGTTCCTTCTGAGAATGTTTCCAAACCATTGTAAGTGAACTTTTTTAAGATAAATTTTTAGAGCTAAGTGAAAATAGCTATGTACAAACAGCATAAAACCAGAAAACCTGCGAGTAACTCACAATAGGTTTGATGATTTTTGCTGATGCTGTCAGCAGTATCTAAGGTTGGAAATGAAGCCTTTAAAACTTGAATCTAAAACGAAAGGTCTTTAATTAAATTAATTATATGAGGGACTACAAATGCGTCAAAATACGTATCTAAGTGGGGAAGGGTTATGATTGGGATGTGCTTTCTGCAAGTTTTCTTCAGTTATACATTAACAAGTATGATCATTAAAATGCCCAATCAAGATAATAAAAAATCAAATTTATGGCATTGATATTCCCCGCCAAATACATTTAGTTTCTAAATGGATGTAAATGCCTCCATGTATGCAGGGCCTTTTTTCCTGATTTTGAGAAGCAGCCCTGGCCCCCTCACTTCGTGAAAAAATTATTCGCGAACTTGTAAAAATTGTGAAAAAAAGAGTCGCGAACATCTAAAAGTTGTGAAAATAAACGAGTCACGAAATTTAAAGCATGTTTAATACTTGCATCATATAAAAATTTCTTAAACTAATGCATTAAAATATTATTTTCATTGTCTTGACACTTTTTTCTATAAAAAACCACAATATTCTGAATGGTAAACTCTATCTTAAACCATAGAAAAGCCTTACTTCTATCAATATATTGTATCGCTTATGTAAATATTAAATCAAATTTAAATTTAGAGTTGTGAAATGGCCGTTTTTGACAGTTTTCAGCCCAGAAAATCCAACTTTCACAGTTGAATATGGCTGTTTTTGTCAAGTATAGTGGCCTTACTAGATTTGTGAAATGCATTGTATCTGAGATAAAGCACAGAAAACTTACATCATACAAGAAAACAAAGGGCAACAATAGTTCCGCGGTCGGAGACATATGCTCCCCAAACAGGGCTTTGAACTAGTGACCCCAATTTTAATAGAGTTCATATACTGTTCAAGGCCAATGTGCATGTGAAGTATCAAGCCAATCGGTAAACTAGTTGATGAGATATTGATCGGAAACAATTTTCAAATTTATTGTGACAGTGAACTAGACCTATGACCTAGAGACCCCAATTTCGATAGGGTCATCTACTGTTCAAGGCCAATGCGCATGGGAAGTAACAATCCAATCGGTCGATTCGCTGAAAAGTTATTTATTAGAAACGCTTTTCCCACTTATTGTGCCAGTTACCATTGACCTAGTGACCCCAATATCAATAGGTGTCATCTACTATCCAAAAACAATGCACATGAGAAGTGTCAAGCCAATCGGTGATTCAGTTGACGAGTTATTGATCGGAAACGATTTCACACCTTGTGTGTAATAGTGACCTTGACTTTTGACCTAGTGACCCCAATTTCAATAGTGATCAACTATTGTCCAGTGCAAATGCACATGTAAAGTATCAAGCCAATCAGAAAATTAGTTGACGAATTATTGATCGGAAACAATTTTACTTTTAATGTGTAACGGTGACCTTGACTTTTGACCAAGTGACCCCAATTTTGATAGGGGTAATATTCTGTCCCAGACCAATGCATATATGAAGTATCAAGTCAATCGGTCAATGCCTTGACGAGTAATTGATCGAAAACAATTTTCACATTTATAGTGATAGTGACTTTGACCTTTGATCTAGTGACCACAATTCCAAAGTCTCATCAACTGTCAAATGCCTATGCACATGTGAAGTAAAAAAACAATCGGTCAATTCGTTGATAAGGTGTTGATCGGAAACGATTTTCACACTAAGTGTGATAGTGACCTTGATCTTTGACCTATTAACCCCAATTTCAATAGGGGCCATCTACTGTCAAAGGCCGATGCAAATATAAAGTAGCTTGCCAATTGGTCAATTCGTTGACAAGTTATTGATCGGAAACGAACTGGTCTAGCAACAGACAGACCGACCGACATCCAGCAAAACAATATACCCCTTCTACTTTGAAGAGGGGCATACTTACTCTAAACTATGAAAGTGTCTGGGTGTTTTTCTGTGCATGGCACTTCTCCTGATTTATATCTTTACACCCATTAAGTTTCATGTTAAATCTTATATAGTTTATGATACATGTATATAGCTTTGAAAAGTTTTGTGACAGGCTGACTGGATGACAGACTGACAAAGCCAATGGGATACTGTTCATATGCTTTTTAACTTGAAAGATGTAAAGTAAGTGTCATACACAGCTGAAAACGACTGCAATAAACTGAAGCTGGTGTACAGAGCCACTGTTGCAGCCCCAGCAATTGCATGCAACTCGGTTCCTTTGAAATTCGCTAACGCCTCTGTAAAAATATCATTACTTTCATTGGAATCACCTCCTCCTTAAATGAACAATTTTCAAAGTGATGTTGGTCCCATTTTGCAATTAATTGTTGACTACAAGTCAGCGCACAGTGCCTTAAGTAAAGCTAGGTTGGTCATTGTCGGCTCGGGAACTTCTGTAATGTACACTTGGTACTCTTAAGAATACTTAAATGTACCCGCGTATGGAAAATATACTGAAACGTACCCGGCAAATTTAGCGCTTAATTGGAAGTTATCCGGTTGTTGTGTTTTTTTTTCAAATTAATTATTTTCATATTTATGTCAATATTCTATAAATGACCTCTATATTATTGAAAGCATCACTCAAAAAAGCATGTCGATGCAGGTCTTGTTAAAAAAGAATTTTGTTTTGTATACCGTAGCGTGTTTTACGACATCGGATTTTGGACAAATTGGCCGGGTATGTGTAAGTATATTTTCCGTACCCGGGGTACATTTAAGAAGTACCCGAGTCGAAAATAACAGAACGAGCTTAGTAATCTGTATACATCAGGAGGTGCTTGGCTACTTTGTTCAGCTATATTTATTTCTTTATTTTTTTCTGATGTTCATTTTTTTTTTTACTGCTTTCTTATTATATTCATCCTCCACCTTTTCCCACATAATAAAAAGATGCTTTTCGTATGACTTGTAACACCAGTTATTAAATACATTTTTATTTCATTTATTAACAATTACATGCAAGAAAAATATCATTTACTGTTTTTCATAGCCTTTCAATCTACAAAATGAAAGAAATAAAATTTGGATTGATATTTAGTATTATCATTTAGAAATTATTTTGAGGATATATTCGTTTTAAACAATTGTGTTCAATTACTCATAATGATTAAGATATTTTAGCAAGGATGAAACATTGTTATTTGTTAGTTGTTTGTTAAATATTGCATTTGTAAAATCTGCCTGACTCAAAACACTATTTACTATCATTTGTGTTATCTTCCTTAAATCTGAGCCGCATGGGGTCATGTTTGCAAACAGGCAAAACCACATCAAATTGCAGAGGATCTAACAGTCATCAAGCAAAAAAGTTCACTCTGTCCTTTTTAGGTGACGCTGGTTGAAATGTGATTATTGACTAAGTAAAATGGTCTATGTTTCGAAACGGGAATTCCAAATACCGACGAAGTTTACAAAATGAAACAACAATGAAATACATGTATAGAAATACATTATTTCACACATACCATTATGCAACCATCTGTTTTCTTTTCCGACTTGATACATTAACTGCTTTTCATTGAATACTTTGCAGACACAACAGTCAACACTCGTACCGAAATCGCACTTAATTCGATGCACATTACAACTGTTATCTTTCTCGTAACGTTTGAGCGATGTATGTATTATTGTGTTTTTCGCATAAACAAGGATTCGTATAAACAAGGATAAAGTCCAATATAGAGTTAAAACAATGTGTTTTAAGTTTTAAAACACATTACAATCGAGTACTTGCATGAAACCCACTGTCAAAGTAGCAGAAATTTTGCTTTTGAGCAGTTAATAAAACGAATACGTAAAACCGCAGAAAATTAAGATAAGGTAGGAAGTTATATTTCACTAATTCCGATTCCCATAGCGTCCATAATCAACTGAAAACGTTTAAAGCATTTTTATTGCCTTTCTGAAGTATCAATTATTTCGAACCATTTTGAAGATGGATATGTACTCTTCCAATAATTTCAATAAAAACATGCTGTCTCGCAGCTTCTAAGAAAGTAAACCGCTGTCAAATGCACCCACTGTAGAAAACAGTGCATTTCTCAACGTTACCTACCGATATATTGTAAATTTAGAGAGACCCTTGCGTTTGCAGAATTGTTTCACGAACGAAATTCGTTTTATTTTCTAACACCGTTTCTTTACTAAAAATGGTCTTAGACAAATTAACTAATAAGGTGTTAGAACAATGCTCAGAAAAACATCTTAGACAAAAATTTTCAAGTAAAAAATTGTAAACATTACAATACTCAATGTTAAACACAATACATATTTCGTCTGCACAAATTCTACTACATCTGGGACCTGCACCGCCAGATTTTTCATTAACCCTGTTACATAGTTTTGATGTGTGGTATAACTAAAGACTTTTTGCTTCGCAAATAGTCTGCAAAGAATACATCTATTCAGTTTCATTATGATCACTGTTCGTTTTCACCATTTAAGGAATGGGGCCGGGTCCCTTTGGATTGGGTAATATCGCGTATTTTTGCCTAAAATTGGGAAATACATGTTGTTGATTTTATGCTTACAGATACTTGAAAATTGATAGTAAAAGTGATGTCAATATAATTCTAAGGTTCAACTTAAAGAGCTAGATTTGTAGATATTTTACATGTTTAAACTTATTTAAAAAAATATTCTTGGAAATGTTTAGGTCCCATTCGGGAAAAATATACACTTTTTCCCATTGGGAATGGGTCCCCCTACGGCACCCAAATTTGAACGAAAAAATTACTGATGATGCACAGATAACTGAGGAACATAATTCAGCTAACACCATCGGAACATAAACATACATAACGTCTTGCACTTGTACAAAGTATTTAAAAGCAACATATAATGTTTCATGTAAATAGGCACAAAACTGGAAAACAAATTTGAAACAGAGAGTGCACATGTGCAGACCAACCAAGCGACCAGCAGGGGTGTTCAGTACACGTGTCATTTTCAACTTGAACAAACTTTAGGCATATATATGTTTGTTCATGGATACCAGTAATCATGAATTAAATTGGTACAATCATAAAGCGGTTTAAATGAATGTCATCAATAATGTGAAAAATGTGTATAACTTACATAGTTTTTAAAATGGTAAGTATTAAAGTCTGAGAGGTGAAGTGGTTATGTTTCGGATTTTAAATAAGCTTCTAGAGGTCACTGGTTTCAATCCTGAGATAAATTGTTTGAATCTTTTTTCTTGCTTATATAATAATTTAAGTTTAATCAAAATATAAGATATAAATTAACATTTACATTGAAGACTTTTTCATAATATTTAAATCTGTGTCACTTTAACTGATAACAAGCAATCAAGTTTCTCCCTGTTTAAAGGAAATGGTTTATACCCTTATCATCAGCAAAATATGTGATGTACAATCGAGTTTCATCCAAAGTTCAAAAAAAATTATATACCCCTATTATCAGCAAATTGTTATATGCAATCACTGTTCACCCAATTTTCAGTAAATGGTGAATGCGCCTTTTTTCAGCAAATATATCCTATATCGAGATATTTTGGTATCTTTACAATGGACTTAGTACTTGCCGTGTAGTTTAAGCAGATTGTGGTTTTTAACAGCCAACATTAATCCTCTAACAGTTGGAACTTCTGAACTTTTGTATTATAAAAACTACCAACTGTGTGTGTCTTCATTAAAATGTCTTGTTTTGAGAACATTCATTCAATTTTATAAAAACGATTCAAAATATAAGGGAATATATAACTTTATAATTGGTCAATGGAGGACGGTTCATAATACCTATTGAAAATGGCAATGTCTGTAGGCTCAGTTCATAAAAGTTCAGATTTAGATAAGGACTATTCTTGTGGTGCTTGCGAAAGTAAAAAGTTCGAAACAAGTGCTGAATTTTTCTTTGAAACATGTATGAAGTGTTTTTGCAAAAAAATGCCTTAATCATCATGATCAAATTTATGTCAATCATTTGAAGTATGGAACAGGAGAAAATAGAAAATGACCCCTAGCAAAGAATTTGAAGGATTTGTTACTGAGAAGTGATGTTCACAGCAACAATAACGTGGAAATGTTCTGCCAGAACCACAGTTAGCTGTGCGGCTAAATTATAAAAAGTAGGCTAAAATAACGTGAATCAAAAATATCTTAATTACATTACATTAACACTGGAACAATCGTGCATAATGCCACTTTGAGGACTTTTAAACATAGCATTCCGTAATATGTCAAATATCTAGTGCCATTGATATCATCGTTGTGATCAAATCCTTACGTGCAATGTACGCTATATAGTAATTCTATTGATTTTTCATCAATTTTTCTTTAAAATGCCTACTTTCGCTTTCGTTGTGGCACTGAAGGCTCTCGATCGGCTCACTTTTCTGGTACGGGAAGCCTAGTCGTCGATTGACACTGGTATGGGAACACGCTCCAATACATTTTAGGCCATATAGCCGTTCCTCGCAAAAATGGGAATGGTGTATTTTAAAGCATCGCAATGATAAAATGATGCTTCAACTCATGGACCACCTCTTTTTATGCACAAATGTGTTTACGGGTTTTAATTTAAGATTTTCTTACCTGTTTTGTGATTTCCGAGCATTCATTTTTTCTTGTTTATGACAGAGAGGCAGCGAAGAATACATATATAGGCAGCATTATGACAGAAAAGCGACCGATATGATTTTACACGGTAAATGTTCTGACAAAGTTTCATGCAGATTGGACCATAAATTTGGCCTCTATGGTGTTAACAAGGTTTTACTGTAGCCATATAGACAAATCTTTTGACCAAGTTTCCTGAAGATCGGATTATAAATGTGGTCCCTAGAGTGTTAACAAGGGTTTACTATAGACATATAAGGAAAAATGCCCCGTCCCCTGGTGGCCATGTTTTTCAACCAACAGGGCCCATTTTCGTACTCACCCAAGATATGATTGAGACTAATCTTCTGATCAAGTTTTACGATAATCGGACAATAAATTTGCCATCTAGACAGTTAACAAGGTTTTACTAAAGCCATATGGGGAAAAATGCCCCGCGCAATGGCGGCTGTGTTTTTTAACTAACCATAATCATGTTCAAACATGTCCAATATATCATTGGGACAAATCTTCTGACAAAATTTCATGAAGATCATAAAATAAATGTTGACTCTAGAGTGTTAACAAGGTTTTACTATAGCCATATATAGCAATATTAGGGAAAATGTCCCGACGCCTGGCGGCTATGTTTTTCAAGCAACCGTGACCATTTTCGAACTTGTTCAAGATATTATTAAGACAAATCTTCTGACCAAATTGCATAAAGATCGGACAATGCATGTGGCCTATAGAGTGTTAACAAAGCAAATGTTGAGGCCGCACGACGCACAACACACGGCAGAGAAAGGCAATCACAAATGCTCACCGTGAGAACATTGTGCTCAGGTGAGCCAAAAAAAACACGAAATTTCATGTCGTCGAATATACACAATTTTACAATTAGACTATAAAAGTTTGTAAATACACACCCTGCTTTGTGATATTATTATTATGATCTGACTGTTTTCTATTAATTATATATTTTATACGTCGACTTGATAAAAAAATATTTCTATTTCAGACCGTGTACCAATCTGGATCTAATTTCTGAATCAGTCAAAAAGCTGTCAGTAGATATGCAGCAGTTGTCAAGTAAAATTCAAACAATTCTTTCTGAACTGAATAAGTTTAAGAAAACACAAGAGGCTAGCACTCTGTCTGTGGAGGGATCATACACTGAAAAACAACAAGAAATCAGAGAGATGCGTAAGAAATTAAATGCTACTTTGTATGAACTAGAAAACACAACCTTGAAAGAACTTGAGGAAATAAGGACCACATTGCAAACCTCTCTCAAAAAAGATGTTGACAACTGCAGCAGACTGAAGAATCAACTTCAACTACTTGGTGAAGCTGTAAATGGCCTTGGTGATAAAAGCAAGAAGGAAATAGGGTTCATAGCTGGCTGGAAATGTCTGGACAAAATACAAGAGTCTGAATCATATATGAAGGAAAACCAAATGAAAGTTCAGAGATCAATGATATTCCAGGCAAACACTGATATTGTGCAGGACTTGTCTAAACACTCAAGTCTATGGAGGTTTGTAGACAGCAAGCAGTCTCCCAAAAAAGAGATTAATCCAGACCAGGTGTTGACTGTGAAAATCAAATCTTATTTTAATGTGAAAATAGCAAGTGACAGAGTCAAACTTGCTACATCTCAGGCATGTGCATCCTGCCTAGCGGTGAGACCATTGTTGCAGATTATAATAATAAGAGCGTGAAGATGTTGGACAAGCTTAAAAACGTGTCAAGTGTCTTGGGAGTAAAAAGTAATCCGCAGGATATTTGCCAAATCTCACCCTGTCAGATGGCTATAACTTTTGATAAAAAAGTTCAATTTATCAATGTGAGCAACGGGAAGCTGGTGAGTGAGGAACTGCTGTGGTTTAATAGTTGCAATAGCTTACCACATGCTACTCTTGGCATTTCCTACCATCAGGGTGTTTTGTATATCACCTCAGGCACTGCTCTCTACCAATACATGTACACCCTAAACAGGAGATTTTCGGAACGTATCAAATCCCTATATGAGGATACTGGAGGTGGCATAACAGGTAAAATGTGTTGAAAATATATAAATTGTATATTTCATATTGTTTATTTAGTCAATCTTGTTTTAAAAGGGAGTAACCAAAAGTGGTCTCTTCATTAAATGGTCTTTAAATAAAAAAAGACCATTCTGGAAAAAAGTAAAATCATTGTATCAAATTCATAGACCGATTCTGTGACACAACTATCGTTGTCAACGTTTAAATTATAGCAATTAAACGAATCATTACCTCGCACTTTTATCATTATTAATAATCCAACAAAACACTGTTGCCGTGTTTGACGATAACTGTGTTTTAAGAATTTCGAAAACACAAAGGTTCGCCATTTTTTAGAAATGTACAGGAATTCGGTGTAGCGGAACTACTCGGCCTTTCGCGAAAAGCCGAGATAAACATATTCATTGTTACAAAGCTTATGCTGAATAATTACGATTCCAAATAATTGGGGCTGGATATGCGTGAATTACATGTTCAATTATATTTACAATATCAAGGCATCGGTAAGAGCTTTAAACTATTTACTCCAACGTCGTTCTCACTAAAAGATTCAAAAGACCGAGTTATGCATGTGCTATTTTACGGTTGGTTTAGCATGTTTATTAAGACTAGGAAGCCAATTTTATCTACGAGAAAATGTTAATTTATGGCTTCTTGACAGGAAGTGGCTTTCCATTGATTACGTCAAACTGATAATTAATTGGCGATCAAGTTTGTCCCTTAACGATCAACAGATTTTTCACATTTTATCACCAAACTGAAAACAATCGAATATTTGGACATCAAAATGCTTGAAAATAAGGTCGCAAAAGACAAAAGTCACTTAATACAATGTCAACATAGAATGAAAACGCTCGGGGTAATTAAAAGTGGTGGCATAAGACAAATGTCGCTTAATTCAAGTGGTCGCATCCACAAGATTGACTGTATATACAGTGGAAACCTGATGGCTCAAACTCGCCAGGACCGACAACAAAATTTCGAGCCATTCAGAATGCGAGCCAACCGATTCCTAATATACTTTGTTTATTAAGATGAATCTGCACCAGATTGACATCTCAAGATGAAGAGTATTTATACTGGAAAAAATATGTACTACTTTCTTCTTATGAATAAATAAGAACAAAATATATACTTTATATTTTCATTAATAATTACTTAAAAACACTTACACTTACAATTAAACAAATATAATATAATTAATGTGCATGTATATTATATCAGCGCGTATTTATGTAGCACATTTTCAGGCACATGTGAGAAACATCACAAAAAACAAAACATGCATAAGCACTGTAAACACATCACCAAAATATTTAACAGCACTACATGACTGTATTTATGTATTCGCTTGTTTTTCAATGATATGCTGTCAGTCTGTGTTTTGTTCATGACTTGTCGTAGAGACACAAAGTTTTATATTCCATAAACTTGATATTGTACATGCTTTGTTTATCTACGAAAAGGCAAGATTTTATACAAAGTACACATTGTATTGAATAAATAAATGATTGAGTCAATAACATGTATGCAATTACGGTGTGCCTTTCATCAAGCTCGAGTTCGAGCCAACCCGAAATTCGAGCCAAGCGAGTCCGAGCCATCGGGTTTCGATTGTATTATATTGTTAATAAAACATAACCACTACCGTGCATATGTAACACATTAATGAACATTTGTATCTCATTTAGATTGTTTTAGAGTGTTAATGTCTAAAATGCTGATCTCATTATATAGATATTTTTAATGCTATGCAGTTGACAAATGTATATTGAATCCTGATGATCAATGAATCTATGTCACAAACTTCGCCCAGAACAAGCCCCTCACACTGGCCACAGATGGCACCCTGATATCAACTTTAACTCACCCTGAACTACAGGGACCAAAAGGTGTACATATCACACCCACAGGGCAAGTCCTTGTATGTTGTATCAGCTCCCATACTGTCATAGAGGTCGATCGAGATGGGAAAAAGAAAATGGAAACTCTGGCCTCAGAGAAAGATGGAATAAGCTACCCAGTGTGTGTCTGCTACAACACCAACACTAACCAGATCATTGTGGGACTATATGCTAGCAATAAAATCAGTGTTATGGAATCGTAATAACTCCTTCACTGTAAACAGCTATGGTACATTTAGTGATAGCAGTTTATACCTAGATCAGGCAAAACATATTGAAACAGTTTATGTTTTATTATTTACACTAAAGTAAACTTTATTTTGACAATGAATTGTTGTTATGCTTTAAATTAAAGATTGAACCATTTTGAACAATACTTATGATTTTTTTAATTTAATGGCCCTAAAAGTTAACTATTTTTGGGCTAATCGAAACAGGAAGTTTTTTGTTCATGTCTGATAACCATCAAAGCAAAAAGTCAGGACATAAGGCTATTGTTGACAAATTGTTATTGGTGTTGCACCATGGTACCATGAGCAGAAAGAATAGTTTGAAAATGTAAACACGGAACCACTGACTTAACACTTTAAGAAACATTACATTCTAGTAATTTTGAAGAAATATACAAGTTGTATTGGTTAAATATGATGAGACCGTGACTCAAGTTTCGAAGGATTTTAATGTGGTGCACATGTACAATTTATCCACCCATTAAATGTGTCGTGCATATTAATTTATTGTTTGGTATGTCGTTGTATTTGCTGTGTAAATTACAATGTATAAACGTTCTTGTTTCCTTTGTTGTTGTCTTTGTTTTTTAGTGATTAATTATGCTTTGCTTGTCTTAATTGTTATATATTATTTTCGATTTCCTCAATATATATCGTATTGATTATATTAAACAAAGTACATAATACACGTGTTCCTTATGTCTACGTCGCAGAGTGCTATAATGACGTCATGGTCTATGTATAGAATAAAAACTTCCCGAAGATTTAAAATGGCGTCTGTTTATATAATTCGAGGACGGACAATTTCTGACTCGACTTATGACGTGGATATATTCAAAATCTTATGAACGGGTAGACTTAAGACTGTGTCTTTACGGTATTTGCAGCCCCCCGCCCACCTTTGAACCCCTCACCCCCAAATTCAGTTATTTACTTAATTCTGAAACTTTATTTTAGCAACACTAGGGTCTGGAACGGTGAAGATTGCGCCAACACTATCGTTGCAATTCGAGTTATTTGATCAAATATATATACCTTTGCTAAAAAAATCTGATTGTTTGAAAATGGTATAATCTGGTATTGTTTTGTTGGAAATTTGTGCCATTTTATCCCCAACGTGTTTTCAGTGGTTTTCTATTTGTTTCATTACATTGGTAAGCATTTAAACAGTAAGAGAAACCCGGTTTTCACCAGAATATGCCACCTGCTATGACCTTATTGTTATTGAAGTGCACATGTTAGCTTAGCCAATGAACATTGAGCTTGCTGACACCTGACATAACATATTTGAATAAAACAATAGAATGGGTAGAGCAATCGGGTAATGAGACAGACATGGGATAGACAAAATGTTTCTCAAACAAGATTAAGGGTCATTCATTTCATGCCATTGATATTCACTCTTTAACTTGAATATGCAGTACTATTTGTAATATGTCCAAAAAGATTTGCTAATTGCAAAAACGTATTATGAAATAAATTAATGACAAGAAGTATGATATTAATTTATTTAAAAGCTGATTATTACGAACCTTTCTATCGAGTATCGATCTTAATTAATAACCGATAATTAATAAATCATTACGTACAAATCCAAAGCTTACTGATAGCGTAATAATTTAATCAAATGAATGTGTTAAAAAAAATTCAGCTGTGAATTCAAAAAACAGGTACAGTTATTCATCTAGTTTGCTATAAAATGGTAATAAACCACATGTCTGTTTATTTGCTGAAATTGCTTAAAGCGTCCTCTGTGCAATAATGATTCTGACAAAACAAAATCTTAAATAACAAAACATTAAAGCATTTTAAGAGTCATGAAAAATTATTTACATGTGGCTCCGCTTTAACAAATAAACACAATTTATCTTATGTAACCTATGAATTAAGGAGCAGAATTCAAATACATTCATTGTTGAAAGCAATATCTTGAAAAAATAACAAGCTTAGTCTAAATTTTAGAGTTTTGAAATGAATATGATGCAAATCTTTGAAACTTTGATGTTGTTCTATGTAGATAGCACAATTTGTTGTATTTTATGTGGTAAACCAAATGTGCTTATATTTTACATGCCATTGATATATCTTGTAAATAAAATGTGCTCAGTATGATATGCCTGTTGTTGTGTGGATTATAATTATGTAAGGAGGGATTCCATGTATTAAATTAATGATGTTTTGTACATTTACATGTACATGTATGATTGTATCCTATATTGATATGTGTATGCAAGATTATGATAAGTGATACTGTGTGCTTTTTTATAATTACATGATATTAAAAAATGCAATGGTTCCTATTTTTCATTTGATTACCTGTTTTCACAACCGTCAAACGAAAACTGGTTGGCTCTCAAACATTTAGTCCAGTGTGAGCCCTGTTTAAGAAGGTATAATAAGGTGATTTTGACCTAAAAGGCCAAACATCAAAATCAAATATACTAATGGAATTTTATTTTGTAACACACCATAATATACCGTCCTTACGCTGTTCAAGCTCCTGTGAATTCAGCTACTTTGGGCCATGAAGATACATCAAGTCACAATTGTCAAGTTGACGACTTTCAATATTTTTTTCACAGAATAGAAAACTACAAGTGTAAGCAAAAAACCAAAATAATACCTGACATAGGTATACTTGAAAATATGTGTTAACTCTCTTATGAATAATAAGTGTTTAAAATTGATAAAAATTTCAAACGCGTTATAATACAACGGCAAAACAATGGAATCCAAACTAAAAAGAAACAGTGAGACTAAAGAACAATCACAGACCATGAAATCAAGTTTCACGCTATACTCTAATGTTTTTCGGGATACCAGAAGCAAATGTATTTCAGACTGAAATCTATTTTAAAGTCCTCATCAAAGCCACAAATAATTTCATGCAGCTAGATGCTCTGTTAACTCTAAACTTAGCATACCACAAAGGCCAGCGAGGTCAGACCCCGCGCCATAGAGCCTGACTTATTGTGGCTAAATTGCACTATGATAAAAAGAGCACCGCATAACGGGTTCCAACGCTAGGCTGTGGGTGCATATTTGAATAATTGAAAGCTTGTCAGAATTTTGTTAAAGGTCACAGTGACCTTGACCTTTGACCTAACCACCCAAGTATGGGTGTGGCGTGTAGAACTCATCAAGGTGCAGCTACATATGAAGTTTCAAAATTATTGGTTAAAGCACTTTGATTTTAGACCTAATGTTCAAAACTTTGATAAAATGTTAAGGTTTTAGTACGACGCGGACGGCGGACGACACGACACGACACGACGAGTTGGCTCTGACAATATCTCGTGTTTTCTCCTCCGAAAACAGCCGAGCTAAAAAAAATGGTTGTCAGGATTGATTTGCTCGAGGCCAACACCCAACAACAGTACAAAGCTAAGAACACCAAAGTATGCCCCCAACTGCCAAAAAACGTGCTGACTTAAGTTTGAACAGTTGCGACGCGCCATCGGGAAAACATCATATATAATTTAAAATCCATAGACACCTGCAACCTATTACTATTAGGGACATCGTAGTAGCACGCCATAAGCGTATCCTTGAATATCAAATGACTTTGACAAAAAACAATCAGACTTAGACTTTAAATCCTTAATAAATGAATATAACGTTGAATTTGTATGTGAAACATGGATCCTTTACTGCAACAGTACACCTGGAACATTAAAAGACTAAGTTGTGAGCATATCAATGGAATGATGAAACAGAACCAATAAGGCTATAACAATGGTGGCATTTCAGTGTATTCTAATTTTCTTAAAGCTAAATTTCAGTAACTTACCGGCCAGTGTTTCCCCACAAACGATCATATGGCACTTTTGTATGGACAAACAATATAATTCGTAAACTACCTATTTAACAATGCACAAAATAGTCCCAATATTGATTGCAGCAGAGTAGAAAATAGTCTTCATTTAAATTATATAAGTTTTTGTAAATTATTGTTATGATCTAAATAACTATTTCTACAGTGTCAATACAAGCTTTCTCAGCAGCAACTCTTTGACATTATATTTAGTCAAAATCTCGGGCGAGGGCAATCGTCTTCCAATTGCTAAGCATGTGAACTCCAAATCGAGTGTCAAAACAGTATTGTGAATAATGTTTTTACATTTAAGCAGCTGCTGGAAGAAGGTGAATGCGTTGTTAGGTTTGTCAAAAGAGACCAAAATGCCTTCCCTGCCTGAAATGTAGTGAAACAGTCACTACCATTTATACAAGTTCTTAACAGGTTATGCCTTGTAAACATCATAAAACTTAAAATAAAATCATAAAAAACATGTGAATCATTGTCTACATGCATTCGGCTTTATAGTATGTACATTATCTTCCTATCTTAGTAGTATCACAAATTTAATCTACCCAACACATGTTGACCTTCTGTACATTCATTTACAAAGTTTATTAGATATCCTTCAATATTTTGAATTGCGCGTACATTTAGACATCTTATTTTTCAATCTTTGATTATCATGATTATCATCAGAGAGTAATGTTGATTACTAAAACTCTAATGATGCAGATGAGTATTCAGTTTCGTTTAGTGAGACCTTGATATAACTCAATGTTGTCAATTGACTTCCAAATTTAATACAGCTTTAACTCTTGAGTTGACTTTTTTATCTAAGTGTGTCAATTCAGTTCTGAACAGAACTGTGAGTTGGTTAAACTTCAAGCGAGAACTGCTATATACATGGACCAATCAATACATGTTCATCAGACAATTAGCAACAGTGACAGGGACTTGTTCACAGCGTTGCAAATGAGAATTTTCCCAAATAATGTCTTAGATTTTAATAACAATGTTTAAAGCCACACACCATGATTTAAAATAAATGCTTATCAATACATATAGATGCAATTTGAAAATGCGCAAAATTGTCAATAAATCTATAGCCTTGTTAGCAAATAATTTATTTTTTTCAATTTTAAAACCGAAAGTAGGATTTCTATTTCGGTTTTAAAAGTAGTACCGTTTAAAAAATAATAAATTACTTGCGAACAAGCCTATACATTTAATTTTATCTATGCCAATTAGTATTTATTTGGTGGTTACAAGGTAGAAATTCGTCTTTTTTGCGCTTTAAAACTAAAAAATAATCGCGTTTGTCGAAATGGACGTAAACGAATAGAAATATTTCTTTCGGTTTTAAAATTAGATTAAATTGTATCTATGCTAATAATAATATATCTGGTGGTTACAAGGAAGAAATCCGTCTTCTTTTCGCTTTAAAACTTAAACATTATCGCGTTTGTCGAAATGGACGTATACGTATTGATTTTCGGTTTTAAAATTTCCAAACAAAATTACTTGCTAACTAGGTTATAGATTTAAAGACAATTTTGCGAACTTTCAAATTGCATTTATATGTATTGATCAACATGAATTTCAAGGTGTTGTGCTTTTATTGTAATATAAGTTTAAAGTTTCAAATTTGTAAAACAAGTACAGTAATTCATCTTGAGTGAAATATAAAAATAGCAACAACCAAGATGGCTATAAAGTCGCTCAAAATTGTTCATTAAGTTTAAAGCGTCGTCTTGACAGGATTATAATGACCTTACAAACAAAACACTTGAATCACAAAAGAATAGAGCATTTCAAGAGTCAATGAAAGTTAATAACAGGTGGCTCCACTTTGACAATCAAACACCATTATTGTACTGTTACCTGTGCAAAAAGGAACATAATTCTTGCAAATTTCGTTGCAATTTCTTGAAAAAAAGTCTCGGTGATGAAACATGCTAAACAAAATGGTATATAAAGTGTCATCAAATTCTAGTAATTAGGTCCAAAGATGTTGAATGAAACTTGAGTACCGTATGGTAGGATGGATGGATGGACAAACGTTATTAGAACATGAATCACTGGGCAAACTCATTTTGCAAGTGTACATATAAATTGTATAGAAGATGGTCACTGATGAACACAAGAAACCGTCGGAGACGGGTGATGCTCCCCAATGTTTTTTTTTGTCACACAATTGAACTTAATATTCAGATAAAAGGAAACGTCTTGAGGGGCTTAACTTTGGACAAAATAATACGATGGATGGTTTAGCAACATAAAAATTTCAAAGGGCCATAACTCTCTAAATAAATAATCTAACCAGAACCCACTAATAACATGCACATCTCCTCAAGGTAGTTAAGCTTCCCATAAAGCTTCATTGAAGTCCAGTCAGTTGTTGGGGAGAAATAGCCCGGACAAGAATTGTACTATGAAAACCATATGAAGACCATAACCGGCTGATAATATGCACATCTCCTGTTGGTAGTGAAGCTTCCCATGAAGTTTCATTGAATTCCCGTGATAAGTTGCTGAGAAATAGCTCGGACAAGAATTGCACTACATGTACAATGGACCATTTTAAAGGGCGATAACTCTGTGAAAAATCATCCGACCAGAAATGGCTGATAATATGCACATCTCCTCTTGGTAGTGAAGCTTCCAATAAAGTTTCATTGAATTCCGGTCATTAGTTGTTGAGAAATAGCCCGGACAAGAATTGCACTATATGTACAGTTAATGGAAAATTTCAAAGGGCCATAACTCTGTGAAAAATCATCCGACCAGAACCCGCTGATAATATGCACATTTCCTCTTGGTAGTGAAGCTTCCCATAAAGTTTCATTGAATTACGGTCATTAGTTGCTGAGAAAAAGCCCTGACAAGAATTGCACTATATGTACAGTTAATGGAAAATTTCAAAGGGCCATTACTCTGTGAAAAATCATCCGACCAGAACCGGCTGATAATATGCACATCTCCTCTTGGTAGTGAAGCTTCCCATAAAGTTTTATTGAATTCCGGTCATTAGTTGCTGAGAAATAGCCCGGACAAAAATTGTGCACGGACGGACGGACACACGGATGGATGGACGGACGGACGGACAGACGAAGCGGCGACTATATGCTCCCCCAATTTGTTTTTGGGGGGAGCATAGAAACCGTGACTATCTGTCTAAGTTGGAAATTACCCCATAATTTTGGGCATTTTTATCCCTGCAAGATTCTCCAGTTAAATCCTTTCAATAACATAAAAAATTGTGGGAGTGCATAAAATAACATACGGACCCTGATTGCCCTCAAGCGCACACATGAGTTAACAGACACTAATTGTAATTGTTGACCAGTTGATCAAGATGTTGACCCCACTTGATCCAGATTCAAACAAGACCTTAATATTTTCAAGATGAACATTCTGACCAAGTTTCATCATAACTAAGTCATAAATGTGGCCTCTAGAGTGGTAACACGTTTTTAATAACATTACACTAGGTGACCTTGTTTTTCAACAAAACCCACACATTTTAAATCTAGGCCTAGATATTGTCAAAATGAAAATTCTAACCAAGTTTAATCAAGCTTGAGTCATAAATGTTGCCAATATATTGTTAAGATTTTTTCTTAAACTTTGATCTGGTCAACTAGTTACTAGATGCACATCAACCAGATTCAAACTTGTCCTAGATATTGTCCAGATAAAATGTGTGGCCTTGTTTAATCAAGCTTGAGTCATAAATGTGGCCTCTATAATTTTAAGGATTTTATAAAACTTTGACCTGGTCAACTAGTTACTAGATGCGCATGAACCAGATTCAACCTTGTCCTAGATATTGTCCAGATAAAATGTGTGGCCTTGTTTAATCAAGCTTGAGTCATAAATGTTGCCTCTATAATGTTCAGAATTTTTTAAACTTTGACATGGTCAACTAGTTACTAGATGCGCATTAACCAGATTCAACCTTGTCATTGATATTGTCAAGATAAAATATGCGGCCTTGTTTAATCAAGAGTGAGTCATAAATGTGGCTTCTAGAGTGGTAACAAGAACTTTCTTAGTTTTGTTTTGGTGACCTAGTTTTTGAAAGCATATGACCCAAATTAAAATTGAGCCCAGATAATGATTATATAAATATTCTAACCAAGTTTCACCAAGATTGAGTAATAAATGTAGCCTGAAGGGTTGCAACACGTTTGTTTTCTAAAATGTAACCTGGTGATCTTGTTTTTGGTCGCACGAGACCGAGATTCGTACTCAGCCTAGCAAATGTCAAGATAGGAATTCTGACTAAGTTTCATCAAGATTGCATAAAAAAATGTTAATTCAAGAGTTCTAACAATGTTTTTCTAAGATTCGATTTGGCTACCTAGTTGTTGAACAAGGGTGACCCAGACTAAATTTTGGCACAGATATTGTAAATATAAACATTCTGATAAAGTTAAATCAATATTACGTCATAAATGTGCCTCTAGATGGGTAACAAGGTTTTTATATTTTACCTGGTGGCCTAGTTTTTGGGCGCACGTGACCCAGATTCGTACTCAGCCTAGCAAATGTCAAGATAAGCACTCAAGTTTCATCAAGATTACATAAAAAAGTTCATTCTAGAGTTCTAACAAAGTTTTTCTAAGATTTGACTTGGCTAGTTGTTGAATAAGTGTCGCCCAGACTAAATTTTGGCATAGATATTGTAAATATTAACATTCTGATAAAGTTAAATCAATATTTAGTCATAAATGTGCCTTTAGAGGTGTAACAAGGTTTTTAATATTTGACCTGGTGATCTAGTTTTACGATGCATGTAGCCCAGATTCGAATTCGGCCTAGATATTTTTCAAGATAAACATGCTAACAATGTTCCACTATGATTGAGTTTCAATGTGGCCATTACAATAGAAACAAAGATTGTCCTAGTGACCTAGGTTTTAGACACACCTGACCCAGATGCATACTTTGCACCCTGAATAAGTTCATCAATATTTGATGGAAAATGTTCTCTAAAGTGGTAACGAGCTAAAGGTTGACAACTCACTCTGCACTACCCACAACAACGGATGTTCCCATGTTTGACCTTTGTGACCTCTAAGAATGACTTTGATCTAATGTATGGGGCACAAGACTTGCACACAACACGCTGTCTCCCCATTATTAACATTATAGCAAGATATTTTACAATTGCACGATGAATGATGAGGTAACAATTTGAACACGCTTGGGTGGACAACTGCACACAATGGAACTCGACACGGTTGACAGCTATATGGACTTTTGTACAACTTGGCTTGAAAACAATCCTTACAATACTGTTGAATTCTTCATATTTATCAGTATTAAATTATGTGGTTTACAAACAAATGACTTTGATAATAAGGACAATTGTGGATTTCTGATTTTGGGAAAAAAGAGGAATTTGCCTCTGTCATTTTCCGATGGGTTTGTGTTAAAGTCTTGCACTGGCCAACGCAAAAAATTAACGAACATTTATGTCCCACAAATAATAATGACTTTACACTACCTCTGTTTAAAAAGCAGCAAATTGTAGATGGGTGACACCAGGAAATTAAGCCACTAAATGTGGTATGCTTAAACAGCAGTTGCGGCACACATTCTTAAAACCATATTTTAGCACACTTGGTGTTTAAATGAACATATTTGAAAACCATGTGGAATGAAGTTAGCTGTTTAAAACAGTGAACACTCACATAACACTGACTCCATTGGGTCTTTTGTAGCCGTGCTCTGGGAAAACTGAGCTTAATTAATATATGAGTATAAACAGTAGTCCCAGATTAGCCTGTATAGTCCGCATACGCATTACACTGACTTAATTGTGTCTATTTTGGCCGTGCCCTGGGAAAACTGAGCTTAATATATGAGCGTAAATAGTTGTCCAAGTTTAGCCTGTGCAGTCCGCATACGCCTTACAATGATGTAATTGTGTCTATTTTCGCGTCATTTGATATTTATTGTGTTTTGCAGACGTTATTTGTCATAGGTTTTCATTACTATTTACCTTCCATTATCTTCACTTTTTTGTTTAACAATTAAGACGCTAAAGTTGAAAAAATAATGGAAAACAATGAATACTTAGTAAATTTCAGACATAGACACGTTTATATGGTCAGCACAAACCTGATCCACTTGCCAAAGCTAGTGGTTGCCACGGCATTTGAAGAGGGGGTATCGTATATCCCAGGCCTTCCATCTGAAACATGGAACACAACCTAAACAAGAACTGCAACTTTTCAAGCTTATATACTACAGTACGAAATTTGATCTCAAGAACTAGTACAAGAAACCAATTACTTATTCCTATGACTTGTTTTCGTTAAAGCAACTGACAAAGGGGAACAACTCCATAGATGATGAAGTTAGAGTTATCATTCGTATGCACTGCCATAAACCATCTATCTAAGCATGAAGAATGAGTTCGAACGTTTAAATGACTCTTACTAAAATGAGCATATACAAACGATTTAAAGAGGAATGATAATACTGTAAATAATGCTGATTTTATATTTTTATATAAATTTATATATAATTCTTATATATTATAATTATTTACTTATAGGGTTATAATACTTGGATTCAGCGCTCTAATCTACATAACATCTATTCATGCATGAAGTAGTTAGTTACTGTAACAGGTTTGAACTTTATAAAAAACAAAAACACATCTGAACACAAGATAAATAGATCTTCTAAGTGCATGTGCGTAGTGTTCTCCCAGATAAGCCTGTGCATTTCACATAAATTATATAATCAGGGAAAACACTTACATCCTAAACTGAATTGTTCTTGTGTCTAAACGGACTCATCAGGGATAACACTTTCCGCTTTAATGATATTTTTTGTTTCAAGAAAGTTTCTTCTTCGCAAAAATCAAGTTTAGACGGAAAGTGTCGCCCCTGATTAGCCTGGGCGGACTGCACAGGAGAATCACGGACAACACTTTAGGCACATGCATTAAACACCCTTTTCACAGAGCGCGGCTGATTTATTTAATCAATTAACTAAGTTCAAGGGCACATAACTCTCAGAACAATATCGTGAAATAAAAAAAAATAACGTCTTGCACTTCTACATAGTATAAACAATACATCTATAAAGTTTCATGATTAAACACAAAAAACTGTGAGACAAAATAAGGACACAAGATACACATGTACAATTATGTTAGTATCAAACATGTGCCAAAGTTAAAGGGCACATAACTCTCCAAACATTATTGAGACATGTTCAAAATCATGCCACGCAATTTTTAAAAGCAGTCTGCAAATTCTAATCTGGGATGACACTTTACAAACATTAAGCCCCATTTTCCCATCGCGAGGCTCATATTAGTTTTTACCTATTTATCGAGGTCGATTGCATAAAACCCTAAGTCTTATTTGAAATGCTCTCGAGTCTGTTTCCTGGGACTAGACCCAGAATTTTGTGTCTATGGGGGATATCTAAAGAAGGAGGCTCATGTTAAGTAAACAACTCAGGCAAGGTCCCTCTTTTTTTCGATTCCTGACCATTAGATCTCCAAATCGTAGCAACTATTAAACTGTAAAACAACAATGAAGTGAATAATGTTTTAATTATTTTACCAACAGCTTGAAGAAGGTCAATGTGTTGATTGGAGTCTCATCCCAGACGAAAACGCCTGCCCTGACTGCTTGAAATGTATCACAACAGGGACTAACATTTAACCCTTTTCTGCTTAGATACGCATTGTTGTGAGGGTTTCTCAACCTAGACGAATACTCCTGCCCTGCCCTGCCTAAAATATATCACAACAGAGACTACCATTTATACAAGTTAACACTCATATATGATTTTTTACGCTTTTGGTGTCCCTTGGAAAATTACATTAAATTAAGACCTTTCATAATTTATTAAAGTTTTCAAAGATTACTTCTTAACCCTAAGATAGTGATGAGCAGAATTGAAACCGCATAAAACCTGAACAGCCTGCTAGTTGTAAATAGCGATTTAAAATTTGCTTCTGAGCAGGAATGTGTAACAGAAGTTGTTAACAGGTTATGGTTTGTAAATATCATAAAACGTTATATAAAATTTATAAAAAGATGTTTACCATTGACTACAGACATTAGGCTTTATAGTATGTGAATAATCCACCAATCTTAGTAATATCACTACTTTTATCTACCCATATCATTTTCAGTTGACCTTCTGTACCTTAAATTGCAAAGTTTATTTGATGATCTTTAAAGTATTGAATTATAATCAAAGGAAGTCTTCTTATTTCTCAATTAATGTTGATGAGGGGACATTTGCATCTTAAAGGGACCTTTTCACGTTTTGGTTGATTGACAAAATAAAAAATAAAAATGTTAGATTCGCAAATATTTGTTCTAGATATGATAATTGTGAAAAAAACACACAGTAATACTGAACATTAACCATGCTCTAAAATAATCATGATATGCATCTTTTGACGATTTAAAAACCTGAAAATTATCAAGCGTTGCAACGCGAAACGATAGGGTAATTTGGAGAGTTCTGTTGTTGTTGTTGTTATATTTTGTGACACTACCAGGATTGCTTATATACAGTATAAATTACATCACACATTGTATGAGCACTGATGGCCGAGTAGTCTATAAGATATATTTTAACTCCAGGGGTCAGTGGTTCGAAGCCAGTTGAGGGTTGCTTTTTTTCGTTCTTAAATTGTATTCTTGTTTTTACAACAGCTTTTTAGATCCGATGTTTACATCTGTCAATAAAAAGCATTTAATGACAAGCTTAAATATCTGACAAAATATGTCGAATGGTCCCTGTAAAGTATGCTCATGTTTGAAACTAAACTGAACTTTGAGTTGTTAAAAATGCTAATGAGAACTGCTGTAAACATAGACCAATCGATAAATCTACATTATATTTCAGATGACATTACAGGGCTTGTTAAAGGGACTTGTTCAAAGTGTGGCAACTGACAATTTTCCCCAAAATTCTAATAGATTTAAAAAAGGAAGTATTGATTATATTCATACCAGTGAGATTGCACTCATAACTAAGTAACATGTTTAGCAACATATTGTTTTTGTATGGATAATCATGACTCAAAATGGGTGAAATTATACTGTTTTTTTTAAAAGCATTTCATCAACATTTTGGAAAAAATGTGTATTACTAACATATTAATTTTATTTGTTTTTTGCTGCAAAGTATTAAAGCCTGAGTGTTGTAGGGTTTGTGTATTAGATTTTGCTTCTTAAAGTCACTGGTTTGAATCCTGGGCAATATTTTGTTTTAACCTTTTTCCTTGATTTTATAATTATATAAGCCTATTCAAAATATGATATATTTGTTAAAATGTACATTTAATGAATTTAAATACTCAAATCTGTGAACAAGTCCCTTTAACTACGTGCATGCAATAAAGTTTTACCCTATTTTTAGAAAATGGATTATACCATTATTATCGGCAAAATGTTCTGTGCAATCAAGTTCCACCCTATTTTCAGAAAATGGTGTATACATGAATCCTTGTTATCAGCGAAATGTTAACCTACATACAAGATCTTTTCCTTCGGTTTGTACTTGCCGTGTGTATTTGCAGTGTGTTGTGGGCTTAAACAGCCAAGGTTAAACATTCGCGAGTTTAAAGTTTAGTACATTGATTATAACACTAGCTAAAAACTGTGTGTGTGTCTTTATGCAACATATTCTGGTTTTGATAATATACACGTGTTTTTAACAAGAATAACCAATATATAAACAGTGAATAAACTTAAGTATGAGGACAGTTCACAATAAATATTGAAAATGGCAACTTCTGTAGCTGCAATTCATAAAAGTTCAGATCAGATTAATCCAGACCAGATGTATGTGAAGAAGAAGTCTGAGTATAATGTGAAAATAGCAAGTGACGCACGTCAGACGTGCTACATCTCGGGCATTTGCATCTTGCCTAGTGGTGAGACCATTGTTGCAGATTATAATAATAAGAGAGTTAAGATGTTGGACAAACATTATAATGTGTCAAGTGACGTAGTGTACGTAGAAAGTAATCCGCAGGACATTTGCCAAATCTCACCATGTCAAGTGGCTGTAACTTTTGAGAGAACAGTTCGATTGATCGATGTGAGCGATGGGAAGATGATGAGAGGGAATCTGCTGAGTATAATTATATACGATAAATACAATGAATACATGGATGATTGGCCTGAGTTACCACATGCTACTCTTGGCATTACCTACCATCAAGGTGATTTGTATATCACCTCAGGCACTGCTCTCTACCGCTACCGCCTCACTTGGAGAGATTTGCCACATAAAAAATTACTACATGATAAAAAATTACTATATGAGGATACTGGAGGTGGCATTACAGGTAAAATGTGTTGTAAATATAAACATTGTATATTTCATATTGCTAATGCTGTATATACAGTGGAAACCTAATGGCTCAAACTCGCCAGGACAGACCACAAAAGTTCGAACCATCCGGAATTCGATCAAACCCATTGCTAATATACGTTGTTTACTAAAATGAGTCTGCAACATATTTACATCTCCAGTTGAAGAGTATTCACACTGGAAAAAATCCGTACTACTTTCTTTTTTTGAATTAACAAGAACAAAATATTTACCGGTACTTTATATTTTAATTCAAATACTTTAAATTAATTACACATACAATCAAATATAATATAATAAATGTATATCATATCAGCGCGTATGTATGTAGCACATTTTCAGGCACTTGTAAGAAACACCACTAAACACAAAACATGCATAAGCACTATAAACACATCGCCAAAATATTTAACAACACTATACATGTATTTATTTATTTGCTTGTTTTTTATGACATGTCTGTACTTTATTCATGACTTTTCGTTTAAATACAAAGTTTTATATTCATTTAACTTGACATTGTAAATGCTTTGTGTATCTACGAAAAGGCCAGATTTTATACAAATTACAAATGTTACTGAATCAATAAACAATTGAGTCAATAACATGTATGCAATTATGGTGTGCCTTTAATCAAGCGTTCCTAATCGATTAACGGCTTTGAGCGACATGACGTGAGTTCGAGCCAAACAAACAAAAAAACGTGTGAAAACTTTCTGTCAAAACTATCTATCTATTTATACTGTCAAACTTCCCTTGCGGGTATTATTGACAATTGCGCAGTCAGTGCAAGATAAAAGTGTTAAAAGTGTTAAAAGTGAAAAAGTGAGAAAGATAAAAGTATGTTAGATTTGTCATGCATAGTGAATTGATTTAAAGTTAAAAAACTGAAAAAAACATGTTTCTCGGAGTTCAAGGGGCAGATGGGGAAAGCAGGGACCGCTTAAACCCTTCAAGATAAGGATGTAACATTGTAGTGGCAGGGAGGTTGTTCAACATCACAATAGCACTTGAGAAAAATGAAAACTTATACTAATGTACAGTGATATGGATCTGTCTGAAAGAGTGGGGGTGCATGTGACGAGTAAATCTGGTGGGTCGCTTGATATATGATCGTAGGGGCACGGTCTCTAAACCTTGAACACTTTTGAAAAAGATGATTAATTTAGTGTCATTTCGTCTATCTTGTACGGTCTGCCAACTAAGTTCCTGTTGCATGGAGGTGACACTGTCGTATGGAGAATAGTTATGCTTGACCCAGCGGACTGCTCGACGCTGTACATTTTCAATTATTTTATATTTTGTAATGTTTGAGGACTCCATGCGGACGAAGCATATTCAACCTGTGGTCTAGCTTTTGTCTTGTATGAGAGCCTGCGAATATTGGAATTTCTTGTCTGTATGTTCCTGCGTAGAAAACCAAGAGATTTATTAGCGTTATTTGTGATTCTATTTATATGGGTGTTCCAGGAAAGGTCTTTTGAGATATCCACACCTAAGTATTTTGCATTGTCAACAGTTTCTAATATTTGTCCATGGAGTCTGTAATTAAAAGAGAATTTTGATTTATTTCTGGTTATGTTTAAAACAGCTCAAGCAATCCGATAATTCGACTCTCGCGAATCAAAACCATCCGCTAGAAATTGATATGAATATAGCAATAAAAAATCGTTGCTTCAGGAAGAGTTCGAGCCAACTCGAAATTCAAACAAAGCAACTTGCAGCCATTGGGTTTTGACTGTATTCCGGTGTAACCTAAATTCGACGATGTAACAGATACACGCAGCGATAACGAATAAATGAAAGAAACATTGACTGTTTAATCACACAGTCATCAACTATGAATTTAGTTTTATTACCTTGGATTGATAACAAGTCGATGAACAACCATTTTATCGTAACTTGACAACAAAAACTCACTTCCAGTGTGAATGAAAGGTCAACTTAATTCGACGATTTTGATTGGTGGATGTTCTTTTCATCACAGAGGTCAATAACTGGTGGGCTATACAGCAATTTTCAATAACATGAACAGTAAGAGTCAAAAGTTGATAACTTGAACTAAATTGAACTTATTTACAGGTAGATGTTGAATAGTTATTGATCACTTTTCTGCTTTGAAACATGTGGGACAGAGAAAACTATCACCACGTCTGAGTACTTTCACTCTCGTGCAGAATGTCAAGTGGACCCACTTGTTTCAAGTGTCACATTGTCCCCACTGAACTATCTCTATGTGGTCATAATCTGATTTTTTTAGGGTAGAATTTTCCACATACACAACACTTTTCTTCTTCAGATTCCATGTCCTCATTTGAATCCATGGCAGTGATAGTCTTCCCTTTTTTGTGTTGCTCTTGTGGCTGTTTCCCTTTTGTTTTATTCGTGTTTGGTGGCCTTTAAATGGAGGAATAAATTGTCTCTTCATATATAGATGTGGACCGTGAGAGATTGTGATTTTATAATTGTGTTATTACATCATCATTAGTGATCGCCTTGCCCCCTACAACTGTGCAGAGGGTGTTTCTAGTTTTAGCAATCTTATAAACATTTTCTAAAATGTTTCCACCTCTGTTGCTCTGGAATGTGTTTGCTGCATCAGTGTTAGTGTTTACAACTTTGTTTCAGACTGTTTGGTTTTGCTGTTGTCACTTTCATTTAAAAACTAATAACCAAAAAGCCCTTAATTGCAAATTATGTGCTTGGTATTCTGAATTAATTACTGAATTATGCGCTTCCGTTTTTGTTTTCAAGTGTTGAGCGAGTGACGTCACGTGTTTTTTACTATCTTTTCTATCAATGGCAGACTATGCAGTGTACTACGAACCATTTCAGTAAGAAAACGGGTACATATATGGGCATTATTAGTCAGATATGACGAAATTTAATTATCAGAGCGAATTCGTTGAAAAATACAAGAAATACCTGTCTAATTTCCATTATTTTTGGAAATCATCGGGAGCGTAAAGCTGAAGTAGACCGTGAAAAAAACATAAACGACTTTCACCTTTTAAATATAGCGTGAGTTCAGATGACGCGATAAAATCAAAAGATCGTCGAATTTAGGTGTTGTCGAATTTGGGTTACGGATAATAATTATAAAATATAATCACCACCGTGCATATGTCACACATTTATAAACATTTTTATCTCATTTTTATCTCTTTTTTTAACTTGTTAATGTCTAGAATGCTGATCTGATGATAAAGAAAATTGTTTATGCTTTTCAGTTCACAAATGTGCATTGAGTCTTGATGGTGACTGGATCTATGTCACAAACTTAGCCCAGAACAAGCTCCTGAAAATGGCCACAGATGGAACCCTGATATCAATCTTCAGTGACCCTGAAATGAAAGGGCCAAAAGGTGTACACGTCACACCAACAGGGCAAGTCCTTGTATGTGGTATCATCTCCCATACTGTCATACAAGTGGATCGTGAGGGGAAAACAAAACTGGCAACTATCGCTTTAGAGAAAGATGGAATTAGCTACCCAGTGTCAATCTGCTACAACACCACCGCTAACCAGATCATTGCGGGACTATATGCTAGCAATAAAATACGTGTTATGGAATTGTAATAGCTCATCTATGTGAATTAAAAAAATTGATATAAACATAGCTATAAATGTAATTTCCATTTTTCTTTGAATGGCACATTTAGCAATTAATATCCAGGTAGGGCCAAAACTTTTTTGAAAAGTGAATTGTTTGACTGCTTTAGATTATAGCAAGCATGATTTAAAACAAG
Organism: Dreissena polymorpha; assembly: GCF_020536995.1. Lineage (NCBI taxonomy): Eukaryota > Metazoa > Mollusca > Bivalvia > Myida > Dreissenidae > Dreissena > Dreissena polymorpha. The sequence goes on from NC_068364.1 coordinate 38,683,452, forward strand.
CATGTATGAAAATTGTCAACTGATCTTGAATGAAGAATGTGTGTTAAATGTGCACAATGTTAAATGTGCACAGTCAATTTTAAATGATTTTTTAAATTAAATGGTACTAAGTTTAACTATTTTCGGATAAATTGAATCTGTATGTGTCTGTGTTGATCTTTCTTAACGAACGAAACAAAAAGTTTACCCGGGGTACATGTAAACTAAGTAGTACCCGAGCCGACAATGACCCATCGGGCATAAATTACTGATAATTAATAAATCATTTCGTACAAATCAAAAACTTACTGAGAGCGTTATAACTAAATCAAATGAATGTGTTAAAAATAATTCAGTTGTGAATTTATAACAAACATACAGTAATTCATCTAGTTTACTATAAAAATGGCAATAAACCAAATGTCTGTTTAGTTGCTTAAATGTCTTAAAGCATCTCTGGACAAAAATTATTCTGACCAAAAAAACAACAACTTATATCACAAGAAACTAGAGCATTTCAAGAGTCATGAAAAGTTAATAACAAATGGCTACACTTTTATAATAAAAAATTGGCTCAGCTTTGATATGAAAAAATACAATTAATGTAATGTTACCTTTGAATTAAGGTGCAGAACACAAACACATTCATTGATGGTTGTAATATCCCCAAAACAAAAGACTCAGTGACAACACATGCTAAGTCTTAGGGTTAAGAGTTGTTTAATGAAGATAATGCAAATATTTGATACTTTGATGTTGTTCTAGTTGGATTGCTGGATTTGTTTGTAATTCATGTGGTGAATAAAATCTGCTTATATGTTACATGCCATTGATCTTGTTAAATTTACTCCATGTGATATGCCTTTAGTTGTGTGGATTAAAGTTATGTTAAGTGTGCTTCCATGTATTAAATAAATGATGCTTTGTACTTTGACATGTACGATTGTCATGATTCCCTATATTGACAACTGTATGCAAGATTATGATAAGTGATTATATGTGCTTTATTATCATTAAATGACATTTAAAAAATGCAATAGTTAATATTTTCCATTTGATTAACTGTTTTCACAACCGTCAAACACAAACGGGTTGTCTCAAAAACTTTTAGTTCAGTGTAAGTCCTGTGTAGGAAGGTATATAAAAAAGGTGACTTTGACCTTAAATAACAAAGCTCAAAAACCAAACATAATAATAGCATTTTTTTTATTGCATAGCACACCATAATAGTGATTTATTTTCGCCTTATGTTTTACAGCCTGTGCCTTTTCGATTTGGAAATAAAGCACGATAGACCATGAAATTGGGAAAAATTAAACATTATTAGAGCTAATGTGATTATAAATAACATTATACCAATTGTTTATAAGTGTATGTTTAACTGCTTTCTAAAATTTATATAATAAAGTGCTAGGGAATTACATTGCTGTATAAGAAACTCGACAAACGAATTATTGAGTTTATTGCAAAATTTTGGCCAGATTTTAGGGAAAAAATGTTACTTTTGCCAAAAAATCTGAAACATGGAACACAAACTAAACTAAAACTGCTTTTTGTATAGCATATATACTACAGTATGCAATTTGGTATCAAGAATTAAAGTACAAGCAACCATTTGCTTATAAACATTACATGTTTTAGTTAAAGCAACTGACAAAGGGAAACAACTCCATAGACGATGAAGTTAGAGTAATTATTCGTATGCATTGCCATAAACCATCTATCTCCATATGAAGCATGAATTTGAACATGGAAATGGCTCTTACTAAAATTAGCAAATAAAAAAATATCTCGAGGAAAGAGGAATGATAATACTGTAAATAATGCTAATAAGGGTTATAGTTCTTGGATTCTACGCACCAATCTACAGTACAACTATCTGTCCATCAAGTGGATACCCAAACAGATTGGAACGTTATAAAAACAAAAACAACTCAGCAACAAGATAATTAGATCTTCTAGTTGTTATACTGCTTATATCAGCACTGAAAACGGTGAAATTTTCAAATAAGCCGCGCTCTGAGAAAATATGGTTTAATGCAGTCTGCAAAGGCTGGGATGACACTTTACACACATTAACTCCTTTTTCCCAGAGCGAGGCTAATATTAAGGCAACAACTCAGGCAAGGGCCCTCGTCACTAAATTCGTGAGCATTTGAATTCCAAATCATAGTTATTGACTGTCAAACAACAATGACGTGATTATTGTTTTAAAATCTTTACCAGCGGCTGAAAGAAGGTGAATGTGTTGATTAGTTGCTCTTCCTAGACGAAAACGCCAGCCCTTCCCTGCTTGAAATATATCACAAGAGGGACTACCTTTTAGCACTTTACTGCTTAGATACGTATTTTCGTGTGCGGTTCTCATCCTACACGAATACTCCTGCCCTGCCCTGCCTAAAATGTTTCAGAACAGGACTACCATTTAACCCTTTACTTCTTAGATTCGTATTTCGGGTGTGTTTATCATCCAAGACGAATACCCCTGCCATGCACTGCCTAAATGTATCGGAATAGAGACTACCATTTACTGCTTAGATACGTATTTTTGTGTGTGTTTTTCATCCTAGACGAATACTCCTCCCCTGCCCTGCCAGAAATGTACCATTTAACCCTTTACATCTTAGATTCGTATTTCGTGTGTGTTTCTCATCCTGCGCCTGCCCTGAAAAAATGTATCACAACAGGGACTACCAGTTAACCCTTTACTGCTTAGATACGCATTTGTGTGAGGGTTTCTCAATCAAGAAGAATACGCGTGTCTTGCCCTGCCTGAAATGTCTCGGATTGCCATTTATACAAGTTAAAATTCAAGTTAAAATACTAACTTTGATTGGAAAATTAGATTAAATGAAGAACTTTCCTATTTATTTTAGTTTAAAGGATTCCTTTCCAACCCTAAGATAATGATGAGCAGCAAACAGCATCACACCTGAACAGCCTGCTTGTTGTAAATAGCCATAAAAAATTTGCTTCTGAGAAGGAAAGGTTTACAGAAGTTGTAAACAGGTTAAGGTGTGTAAACATCATACAACGTTATAAAAAAAAAATATGTTTACCATTGACTACAGACATAAGGTTTTATAGAATGTGAATAATCCACCTATCTTAGTAAAGTTACTACGATACGTTAACCCTTTCCCCATAAGAAGCAAAGTGAAAATGGATTTTGCAACCAGCATCAAACCAGATGATCTTCAAAGTAGAATTATAATTAAATGCAGACTTCTACTTTCTCAATTTATGTTGATTTTTTCCTTGAATGGCACCTTTAGTTATAGCAGATGAGTTTTCAGTTTTATTTAGTGAGTCAGAGATAAAAACTCTTGCTAAAATCTTGAGGGGAAATTTGCATATTAAAGGGAACTTTAACGTTTTGATAAATTTACAAATAAAAAACTAATGTCGCAAATTTTCGTTGTAATTATGATATTTGTGAGGACACAGTAATATTGAACATTTACCATGCTCTAAAATATCCATTAAATGCATCTTTTGACGATTTAATGACCTGAAAATTATCAAGCGTTGCAACGCTTTGAGTAATTTGGAGAGTTCTGTTATTGTTATATTTAGTGGCACAACTAGAATTGCTTATATAAATTATAAAATAACACACTCATAGTATGAGCACGAATGGTCGAGTGGTCTATACGATAGACTTTTACTCCAGGAGTCAGAGGTTCAAGCCCAGTTGAAGGTTACATTTTTCTTTCGTTAATTTTATTCTTGTTTTTTACAAGAGGTTTTTAGATCCGATGTTTACATTTATCAACATAAAGCATGTAATGATAAACTTAGATATCTGCCAAACTCTGTAAAAAAGGTCCCTTAAACGTAAGCTTATGTCTGCACATTTTTCTATTTAGTTCTGCACTTAACTGAACTTTGAGTTGTTAAAAATGATAATGAGAACTATTATAAACATAGACCAATCTATAAATCTACATAACAACATTTGTAACTTCAGATGACAGAAGCGGGCGTGTTCTAGGGACTCGTTTACAGTGTGGCAAATGACAACTTTACCCAAAATTGTAATATTTAAAAAAATATGTATTACTTATATTCATACCAGCGAGATTGCATTAATAACTGAGTAAAATGTTTAGCAAAATATGTTTATGGATAATCATGTCTCAAAATTGCTAAAATTATACAGCTTTTAAAAACATCTCATCAATAATTTGGAAAATTATTTTTAACTGCAAAGTATTAAAGCCTGAGTGTTGTAGTGTTTGTGCATTAGATTTTTCCTCCAAATGTCACTGGTTTAAATCCTAGGCAATGTTTTTTTCAACCTTTTTCTTTGACTTGATATTATTTTTGTCTATTCAAAATATTAGACATTTGTTAAAATTTACATTTAATGATTTTAAATACCCAAATCTGTGAACAAATCCATTTAACTGAATGCATGCAATAAAATTTTAGTCTATATAAAGAGACATGGATTATACCATTTTTATCAACAAAATGGAACGTGCTATCAAGTTTCACCCTATTTTCAGAAAATGGTTTATATCCATTCTATTAGCCAAAACGTTATGTGCAATCAAGCGTTATCCTTAATATCAACGAAATGTTAACCTACAAACAAGATCTTTTCAATCTTCGCTTTGTACTTGCCGTGTGTATTTGAAGAGTGCGGTGGGCTTAAACAGCCAATATAAAACATTTGCAAGTTTAAATTTTAGAACATTGATTATTACACTAACTTAAAACTGTGTGTGTGTCTTTATGCAACATATTCTGGTTTTGATAATATACAATTGTATTAAACAAGAAGAACCAATATAACAGTGAATAAACAACATTTTAGTAGGAGGACAGTTCACAATAAATATTGAAAATGGCAACTTCTGTAGATGCAATTCATAAAAGTTCAGATCAGATTAATCCAGACCAGATGTATGTGAGTAAGAAGTCTGAGTATAATGTGAAAATAAAAAGTGACAGACGTCAGACTTGCTACATCTCGAGCATTTGCATCTTGCCTAGAGGTGAAATCATTGTTGCAGATTATAATAATAAGAGAGTGAAGTTGTTGGACAAGCATTTCAATGTGTCAAGTGACTTGGAAGTAGATGGTAATCCGCAGGATATTTGCCAAATCTCATTCAGTCAGGTTGCTATAACTTTTGAGAATATTGTTCAATTTATCTCTGAAAGCAATGGGAAGCTGGTGAGTGGGCAACTGCTGTCGAATGATCATGATGACACTAGGGAGTTACCACATGCTACTCTTGGCATAACCTGCTATGATGATGTTTTGTATATCACCTCAGGCACTGCTCTCTACCAATACACCCTCAATTGGGGATCTATGAGTTGGAGACGTAAGAAATCCCTATATGAGGATACTGAAGGTGGCATTACAGATAAAATGTGTTGTAAATATATAATTTGTATATTTCATATTATTAATACATGTATATACATTTGAAACCTGATGGCTTAAACTCGCAAGGAAGGATTGGCAACAAAATGTCGAGCCATCCAGAATTCGAGCCAACCGATTTCTAATATACTTTGTTTACTAAGGTGAATCTGCAACATACTTACAACTCCAGTTGAACAGTATTCATACTGGAAAAAATCCGTATAGTAGTGTGGTACTTTCTTCTTTTGAATTAATACGAACACAGTACATACTTAAAAATTTTATTAATAAATACTTGAAAACCATAGACAGTTCAATTGTTAAATATTTTTAATAATATTGTACATAAATGTGTTTCTTCTTTGCGTATATAAACTACACAGGTCCGTTAATTTTATAAGTGACCGATAAAGATGCGCGCGCATCTTATAGTGCCCGCTGGAATGGTTAATTGTTACATTCGTGCAAGTTTCACTAAGAAGACATTTTTCATTTATACTTAGATCAAAAGCATTATCCGTTTGGCAGGTCACACGTGTGTGTTTTTTTATTAATAATCACATCTTAAAGTGTACAAAAATTAAATGCTATATTTGGGATCAATGTTTTGCAACATGTTGTCTGTAATATAAGCAGATATTTTTATATAAAATGTATCTCACTATGTGAAATTCTTTACAATAAAAATGGATTTTGTATAAAGAAGCGAAATTTTTCCTGTCCAACTTTCGCAGGGAGACAACTCGCGCACAACAAAAAGACCGTACATATTATTAAAAGTAACAGTTCGTTTGGCAGGTCGCGATTGTGTGTTTTTTACTATTAATCAAATCTTAAAAATACAAAAATTAAATACTATATTTGAGATCAATGTTTTACAATATGTTGTCTGTGATATAAGCAGTTATCTCTATATAACATGTAACTCAATATGTGAAATGCTTAACAATAAAAAGGAATTTTTTATAATAAGGAGAATGTTTTCGTGTTCAACTTTCGCAGGGAGACAACTCGCGCACAACAATGAGACCGTACATTTGATTAATAGAAACTGATAAATATGATTATTGTGTTATTTATATTTATTTCTATTGACATTTATCTGCGCAAAAATGATCGGTATAATGTAAGGAATAGAAAACCTCACTTCAGGCCCAATGGCAGAATAGTGACCAGCCAGGCAGCCCCAAACAGTAAATGGACCTCAGCCTTCGGCTTCGATCCATATACTATTTGGGGCTGCCTGGCTGGTTACTATTCTGCCATAGGGCCCTCAGTGAGGTTTTCTATTTCTTAAATATATATATATTTAAGAAATAGAAAACCTCACTGAGGCCCTATGGCAAAATAGTGACCAGCCAGGCAGCCCCATATATATATATATATATATATATATATATATATATATATATATATATATATATATTATATTATATATATAATTTTTTTAACATAAAATATAAAATAATACCACCGTGCATATGTAACACATTAATGAACATTTTTATCTCGTATAGATTTTTTTAAAGCGCCCATGTCTTAAATGCTGATCTGATTATAAAGAGAATTGTTTATGCTTTGCAGTTGACAGATGTGCATTGAGTCTTGATGGTGATTGGATCTATGTCACAAACTTTGCCCAGAACAAGCTCATCACACTGGCCACAGATGGCACCCTGATATCAACTTTCACTGACCCTGAACTGGTGGGACCAAAAGGTGTACACGTCACACCCACAGGACAAGTCCTTGTCTGTGGTATTAGCTCCCATACTGTCATACAGGTCGATCGTGATGGGAAAAAGAAAATGGCAACTCTGGCCTCAGAGAAAAATGGAATTAGCTACCCAATGTCTATCTGCTACAACACCAAACGTCGACATATAATTGTGGGAGCATATGCTAATAACAAAATCAGTGTTATGAAATTGTTATAACTCTTCCACTGTAAAAAAAATCATATAACTGGGGTCATAATTTTAATGTCAATTTTTTCTTTGAATGTCACATTTATTGATAGCTGTTTATATCTAGAACAGGAAAAACATATTTAAGCAGTTTATTTTTTATTATTTACACTAAAATAAACTGTATATGGCAATTAATTGTTGTATAGCTTTAAATTAAAGATTGAACCATTTTGAACAAATAACAATTTAATGGCCCTAACAGTTAACTACTTTTGGGCTAATCAAAACTGGAAGTGTTCATGTTGATGTCTACTAACGGACAAAACAAAAAGTCAAGACATAAGACAATTGTTGACGGATTGTAATTGTTGTTGCACCATGGTACCATGAGCAGAGAGAATAGTTTGAAGAAATTTTAACAAAGAAACAATTACTTTACACTTTAAGAAACATTACTTTCTGGAAATTTTGAAGAAATAAACAAGTTGTATTGGTAAAGTTTCGAGAGATGTTAATGTGGTGCACATGTACAATTTATCCACCCATTAAATGTGTCGTGTAAATTACGATGTATATACGTTCTTGTTTCGTGTCGTTTTATCCTGCCTCTGTTGCAAACACTGACCTAATAAAGCATGGTCGAATAAACTAGTTGATATCCGGTAGTACCTCGCGTGAACCCGATCTACCGTAAGTACGTATTCCTACGCACCGATTAACATGTTCGAATATTTGACCTTTGAAATCTATTGAGATGCATCAAGAATGTTATCGTTTTATTATATGATCCTATTTTGATTCTTCTTTAAAATACATTACCGAACCAGCTTTTCGTAGTTTTTTTTTAATTTTCATTAACTTGAATTCGCAATTTATGACGTTCCTAGTGTGACGTCATTTCTCTGACGAAACAATAGTTTAAGCAAGACTTTCTGGATTTTAGGGACAATTTTGACGTGGTGGTTTTAAACAGTAATAACACAAATTAAAGCATCGAACGAATCCATTAGGTATTTTGGATTGTTTATCATGCATAATTGCATTTTTTAGGAATAAAATAACTCGCTCCTACAAGATTATGATTTCGTAAATCGTGTTTTGGGTCAGACTGAGAGTCTGAGAGTGGTTAGCATTCGATTCAAACGCTATCAAAAATAGTGTGGTTTAAAATACATTTCGATAAAGAGATGGAAGAACAGAAAATGGAAGTGCATATCGTTGTTACTCTTTTGTTATAAGCATTTGATTAAAGTTGCCATTGATGTAAATAAAATTGAGTTTTTGTTTTGCTGTTGCATTTTTTTTCAATTTCTACCAAGAAAAGTATCTCATTCTCGATTCGTTTTTTATTTCTTGTCATATTTTCAATAGGAAACTATTAAAAGGAAATGTTTAATGTGCAACTACTTTTTCACGTGACACAATCGGTTGTTATTCGGTCGTCAGAAATGCTGTATACATGTAGGAGGCCCGACCAAAATAATTATTTTATGTCAAATAATATTTTTTCTTTGATAAAATGTGTTAACGGCATAAGTTAACACGAAGCAGGATAAATAAAATACATGGTTGGTGCCGAGATGGAGATAGTTGACTAGGTTTGGCCCGAAAAAGAAAAATAGGGCTCGCTAAATCTCGCCCTATTTTCTATTTCTAAGTCTCACCGGATAAACTTTCTCCATCTCGGCACCAACCATGTATTCTCTATGCATTTGTTTGTTTAAATTACGATGTATTCACATTCTTGTTTCCAATGTTGTTGTCTTTGTTTTTATGTGGTTCATTATGCTTGTCTTGTCTTTATGTTATTTATTGTTTTCAACTTCCGCAATATATATCGTATTGATTATATTAAACAAAGTACATAATATATGTGTTCGCTATGTCTACGTCACACAGTGCTATAATGACGTAATGGTCCATGTATTGAATAAAAACTTCTCGTACATTTAAATGGCGTCTGTTTATGAAATTTGTGGATGTACAATTTCTGACTCGACTGATGACGTGGACACAATCAAAATGACTGATTTTCGTATCATTTTTCTCCCGACGTATGAGCGGTAGACTTATGACTTGGTTTTTAGGTATTTGCAGCCTTAGCCCACTTTGGAACACCTCAGCCCAATTCAGTAAAGAGTTCTCCACTCAATGGCTTTCTCCCAGCAATTCTGAAACTTCATTTCAGCCACAAGGGCCTGGAAGGGTGAATTCATGTTGCGCCAACACGGTCGTTTGCCATTTGAGCCATTTGAGAAAAAATAAAAAATGTGGCTCAAACTTATTGTGATTTGTGAAAATGCAATAATGTCGTTTTCTTGGAAACGTGTGCCATTTTTATCCCTAACTGGTTTTGTATCATTCTTTTATTTGTTTTATTACAGTTGTAAGCATTTAAACAGTAAGAGAAAACCGATTGCACAAGAATATCCAACTACCTATGACCTTTTTTAATGAAGTGCACATGCTAGCTAAGTCAATGAACAATGAGCGCGCTGACACCTGTCATAACGTATTTGAATGAAACCCTAGATTGGGTAAATAAATCGGGTTATGAGATGGGATGGACGAAAATGCGTCTCAAAAACGAATTACGGTCATTCATTTCATGCTATAAATATTCTCTCTATTTCTTGAATATGCAGTAAAATTTGTAAAATGTCAAAAATGGGCTTATTGCAAAAGGTGTATAATAAAATAAAAATGAAACCAAGTATGATAATAATTATTTAAAAGCCAATTATTACAAACCTTTCTGTCGAGTATCGATCTTAATTAATTACTTATAATTAATAACTCATTATGTACAAACCCACAGCTTACTGAGAGCGTCATAATGTAGTCAAATGAATGTATTAAACCAAAAAAAAAATGTCATTTTAGTTTAAAGTTGTGAATTTGTAACGCAGATATAGTAATTCATTCAGTTTACTATCAAAATGGCAATAAACCACATGTCTGAGTAGTTGCTTAAATGGCTTAAATGATTGAAAAAAGAAAACAACACAATAACTTAAAAAACAAAACACTAGAGCATTTTAAGAGTCATGAAAAGTAAATAACATTTGGCTCCACTTTGACAAATCAACATAATTAATATAATGAAACCTATGAGTTTAGGATCAGAATTCAAATACATTCACTGTTGGTAGCGATATCTTGAAAAAATAAAAAAGTTAACATGTAGTTTAAAGGTTAGAGTTTCAAAATAAAGTAAATGCATTTTTTTATACTTTGATGTTGTTCTATGTATAGAGTAGAATTTGTCTTTTTATCTATGTGGCTAATGAAATCTACTTATAATTAACATGCGATTGATCTGTGTAATACAAAATATGCCTGTAGTTATGTGGATTATAACTATGTAAAGTGTGCTTCCTTGTATTAAATAAATGATGTTTCCTTGTATTAAATATATGATTGTCATGACTTCCTATATTGACAACTGTATTCAAGATTATGATAAGTGATAATATGTGCTTTGCTATCATTAAATGACATTTAAAAATTCAATAGTTCATATTTTTCATTTGATTACCTGTTTTCACAACCGAAAAATGAAAACTGGTTGTCCCAAAAACATTTAGTTCAGTGTGAGCCCTGTGTAAGAAGGTTTCATAAGGAGAGTTTGACCTAAAATGAATTCAGCTACTTTTGGACACTGAGATACTTTAAGAAATTGTGAAATTGAGGATTTTCAAAAAAAATTGGTCACAGATTAGGCAACTACAAGAACATTATAAAGAATAAAGCAAAATAACACTTCTGGCATAGATATACAAGTACATATGTACTTAAAAATAAATATGTGTTCTTATGAATAATCATTGATTGAAATTGATAAAAATTAAAAAGCGTTAAAATACAAAGGCAAAACAATGGAATAATTTGGAGTGTTTCTGTTGGTTTTGTTTAAATGCGTGTCCACTCTAGACGTTAATCAATTACATAGGTTAATCAATTACATAATTGTACATGACTGTCAGGACAGTCGCTTGGTTACAGGGGTAGCTTTTTTGGTCCACACCACCCAGATTAAAATCCCAGTAGGGCCTAGATTTATTAATTCATTTGTTTAAGGTACTGCTGCAATAGTTGTTACACTTTTGCTTTTTTAAGTATTCTGTGATAAACGTCCAAAACTAAAAATAACCTTTAACAAGTTTCTTTAAAGCCATAGACAGATCTGAAAAAATAAAGAATAAAAGTGAAATCAGTGCCAATGTCTGTCAACTTGAGGATTAAGGTCACTTGAGGTTGAAGGTCAATTGAGGTGAAGGTCACTTGAGGTTAAGGTAAAACAGGTTGACCGGCGAGTCACTGAAACTGAACATCCAGCTCAGTATTTTGCCACAATGTTCGACTAAAATGACAAAGAATTTAAGGCCTTGAAAAACGTTGTTATATGCTGGTGAAGAGGTGTAATTTTCTCCAAACTATAAAAGGAATAGACCAAAACAAAAATCACAGAACTTGAAACACTCTTATGTTAAACGGAAAAACTGTAACAGACATTCAGCAGGCTGAGGGATGTTCTTAAGTCATCGTTAAGGTCATAAATTAGGTCATGCATTTAGAGCGTCTGTTTACATTTAACTCACCATACCACAAAGGTACGTTAAAGTCTCCTAGGAGCTAGATGATGCTATTCTTGGGGATGAGTTTTAACGATGACCATAGCTCATCAAGGGATTCTTTGTCACCCTCATGGGGATGGTAGTATGATCCTATGTATATGGATCTTACTCCGGGAATGGTAACCTTTGCCCAGCATAAGTTGCATTTGGTTTTGACATCTGGCTTTTCTTGGTTTACTATGGATTTGACAATGGCTATAAGATCCCTCCACCCTGGGAGTGTGTACGGTCATCTCTGTATACATCGTAATTGAGGAAGTCAGGAAAGATCTTGGAAGTGTGAATCTCCGGTTTGAGCCATGTCTCGGTGCAACATATTACATCAGGTTTAGTTTGATATATTACCTGGTGTAGGTCAGAGATCTTATTTTTAATTGACCTACAGTTAATATTGAGAACTGATATTTTCTGACTTACGTTTCTAGATTTGGAAGGCTTCCGATCATTTGATGAGACCGGCGTAGAAGTGGCCTGGGGGGATTTGAACTGTTTGGGGGTAGAGGGAAAATCACTTACTTCGAGGCTGTTCACTTGTTGGGTGGGTGAAACAGTTTTAGGGGAAGGTACTAGGTTGCTGTAAATATTTGCATCACTAAGGGAGTCTAGGGAAGTAGGGATAGAGAATAGTTCATAGTGCTGCATATTATGCAGTGCCAGCTGAACTGGGAGTCAGACAACCTATCATAGGTTTCATCTCCAATATCTTGTCAGCAAATGTGGAACCATTGTTCTCATGGGTCACATGCAATACCTTTCTCAGTCCATGACACGTTGGCGTTACACTTACCACAAGGGTACTGGGGAATACCACCAGCAGGGCCAGGGTTGGGTTCGATGTCAGCAGACATACTTGTCAATAAACAGAATAAATATAGGCATGACAAGTCACAACTTACAAGTTTCTTAGTTGTTCTCCTGGTTGGTTTCATCGTAAGCAAAACACTCAGTCTGAATGACTTGCTCAGGATTGAGGAAGACATAACGTGACTTCTGTCAATAAATGTATCTGTATGGGTCTCAGTATTGTTTATTTTATTGTATTTGCTTAATGAAATGAGACAAGCAGTCCAAAGACAGAACGCATACAAACTGAGATTCATAGTGATGCAGTACTCGGATAACCGGAAGTGTCCGAAGTTCACAGTAAAATTTTCGGCTTCTTGTTTCAAGAGTTGTTTACTCAGATATTAATTAAGTTTTGGTTAGTAATAGAATCTTACCACCAACACCAAAGAAATTGTGAAACGATGGGTAGAAATGTGAAAATTGTTTAAATTTAGTCCGAGAGCCCACGGGTGTTTATTGCAAGTTTTGAGGCCAAGATTTTTTTTTGTATATTTGAAAAGGGTATTTTATATCCTTCCAGAAAACCCATTTCTTAAGTGTCACAGCCGTATATATCTATGATTTTTTTTGGTAAAATCACTCAAAATCGAAAGTTTTTCAGCTGATTTCTGGAATAATTAAATAAATACACATTTTCAGTCATGCGAATTAACCCAGGGTTTCCGTTTTGGGGGTTTAAAATAGGTATCAGAGACCTTTTCGACAATTCAGTGAAAAAAATATAATTTTCCAGGTATTTTATTTTTTAAAGTTAAAAACCACAAAAATTCTCATTTTTTTAGCCGAATATGCCCATTTTTCAATTTTTAATTCTGCAAATTCTTTTTACAAAGTTAACAATTTCCAACATATTTGTCTAATTAGTGTTTTAAAAACACACATATGGCCTCCTTGTTTCATTCCAACAACGACTTTTTTTGAACAGCATCTATTAGTGATTTTGGGGGGAAATGAATAAAATCATTCACAAAACTGCTGATTTCTGGAATAATTCGATTTAATTAGATTTATAAGACATGTGATCATTATAAAAATCAAATATTGTTCGCATATATACAATTGCACTCTAAACAAACCATGCAATAATCGCAGAGTGATTTTAGGTTAAAACCACTATTTTTTTACAGTTTATGTAGGTTAAAAACCACTAAATTTTAACTAGTTTAGCTGTTTTAGTCCATTTTTCAGGTTTTAGTTCATCGAATTTTTACTCTACTGAAATAATTTTCAACATATTAGTCTAAATACTGTATTAAAAACACACAAAAGGTTCTCCTGATTTAATTCAAACATGAACATTTGTTAATGAAGACTTTTAGTGAGATTTCAGGAACAATAAACGAAATCAAACACAAAACTGCTAATTTTTGGAATAATTTGATATAGTTAGATTTAAAAGACATGTGATCACGATAATAATAAGCACTCTTCGTCTTTGTACATATGCGTATAACATAGCTCAAAACAAAACATTCCAATGAGTACAGTGTACTTGTAGGTTAAAAACCACTAAATTTTTAATATATTCTTTCTTTTTGAGTAAATTCACCTGATTTATTTCAGCGGTTTTCATACCCACTGCAAATTTCGAAATTTATCTGCTGACATTTTAAATGATCTAACATTGCTTAAATATGCCCTTTAACATATTCAGTATTTTCAGTTTAACATAATCTAATGTATTGATATTAGTGTTTATAGGTTGAAAAAGGACCACTTGGTCCTTTTAACGACTTTCTTGATTTATTACAATACTTTGTTACGGAACGCAAAAATCTGTACTATATGTTATACATTTACAGTATCATTATAAACAAAACATTTACTAACATTTTATGTCACACAACTGTTACATGTAACAACATTTGGCATGAAAATCAAACAATTATTTAATTTCATCTAGACATTAACCATACTTTATGTACATAATAAATTATTATATTTCATACATGTACTGTTTTTCATGTTCACACATCTACTAGAATTTATCACGAACAATTCTTATCAACATGAAACAATAGTTTAACTACGTATACTTTATTTTATTTTTTTATTTTTATTAACAACATTTGTCACGAAAATCAAACAATTATTTAATTTCATCTAGACATTAAACATACTTTGTATACATGATAAATTATCATATTTTATACATGTACTGTTTTTATGTACACACATCTACTAGCATTTATCACGCACAATTCTTATCAACATAAAACAATAGTTTAACTACGTATACTTAAATATAGTTTTTTAACTAAAATGTATTTACAAAGTAAATAATGACGAACATTATAATTGTCATCCGGCCTTGTTATGTACTAAGTATGTGTACATCATAAATCTTTCACATGACTAAAAGCAACCATTTCCATATTCATCTATGTGTAAGTAAAGTCATCCAGTTGTGCTAGTACATTTAAGCAAATGCCAAAACATGATTATTCATGCTAATATTTCATTGTTGTATTAATCAGTATTTGAACAATCTTCGTCATCACCATCGATATCATCAATCTCCAACTCAACTTCATCAGTGTCATCTGGCTCATCAACGCTCTCCGAAAGCACACGTCCAATGTCTGTAGGTAATTGTGGTCCAGAAAACCACTTCAACTTAAAGTATCCATCATCTTCCAACCATCCATTTTCTGTTGGATCCAATTCCAGAAGGACTGCCTTGTGAGCATGCCGCCAAATATACGACACCAAATTTGTCTGTAGTAGCTTTTGGTGTAAAACAGGTTTTGAAGGAGGTAGAAGAGTGGCATCTGCACCTTTACTTTTAACGAGTGGTTGTGCTTCATCAGTTGGTGCAAACTTTGTTCGGAAGATGGAGTATCTGACACTTTCAACATCACATAATCCTGGCTTCCCATACATCGCACAAACAAATGACTCAATAGTACTCTCTGTTTCTGGTGTAACTTCCTGACTTTCTCCAAGGGCAGCAAATGCTTTCTGGAATAATGTAGACTTCTCGACAAGAGAGAATGGCCTAACCTTTCCCTTGCGGACAAATGCTGCAGTGTAATCGCAGCCTGTAAAAGCATGCACTGTAGGTAAGGCATCACAAATACTTTGCCCAAGGACGGATCCGAGCTTGTTGACTTCTATATATCTCCTGTTGTTACTGCTACTGAGTCCAACATCCATCCATACATTCAAAGAATACTTTCCTGCATAGTTCAAAAGGATAACCAAAACATCGGTGTCACTACAGCGTATGACTACATTTTGTGAGTCTTCGGTATGTTGCGCAATGTGATGAAAGTGCCAGATAATACGCGTGTCTGCTTCTTCGTGTTTACAGGCCAAATCGCCTATTTCAATGCGACTAACTGTTTCCTGGTCTGACGTGAACCTGTAACATGCCCAAAATAGAGACAACAGTCCTTCAAAAATGGTGCATATTCATTTCTCGCCCACTCTTCTGACAGGAAAACCAAAAAAGAGGTCTTGAATGACTCTGATCGCAATGCTTTATGAAATTCCTTTGGTCTTCTTTGATCTCGACCAGACACAATGAATCCATCAACAACTGCGCTACGCGATGTCCTTTCAATGTCTTTAATGGATGGATGTCTGTACGTATCACACACAAAGTCCACACGGGAAGATAAGCCGGACAATCGAGAAATTATCACCTTTGCTATCTCGGCAAATGTACTCGGCAAAGCGGTCATTGTCTGAATCAAGAACATGCCGTCAATGATAGTTGCGTCAATTCTTTGGGGTGGTTCACTTGTTATTCTGTCTTCTAGAATCTTCATTAATTTCGATTTATCTGTTTTCATTACACTCCCATCAACATGTGCTAGGGAAAGTGGCACTGGCGTTAGTGGAAACGAGAAGATTTTCTTCAGATCTATTTCAATTGTTGTGGCCAAGTATAGCAATCGACCAAACAGATCTCGTGAACAAGTCAGTTGCCTTATGGTGTTATCCTTTCTTGTAACAGCCATTTTAATAGCACAATCTGCGAAATTCTTAACCTTCCTTCTTGGAATAGGCTTTTCAAATCGTGAGGAGTCGAGAAAGCCTCCACTTGCAAATTGTTCCATCCAGGCACTTCCCTGTTTCTCCATCGTCAATAAATCATCTGCAATATCTTTGGAAACAATCTTGCCAGTGGAGATGCAAATAAGTTCATCATTTCTGTAATCACTGCTTAATGGATTCATTCTGGTCTCGATTCCAGAAACCAGCTTTTGCAAGTCGTTATTGTCGCGTTCAATACGTGACTGTTTCAGCTCTTGTGCAGGACTATCGTACGATATCATTCCTGATTTTGTGAGAAGACTATTTACAATAGTCCTTCTAGACGTCTGTGTAAGCATCCAACGTCGACGAGCACCTTCTTTAGTACTGAATGACGAAATCCCAGTTAATCTCGAGGCGGCATCTGCATTTATCGACTGCTCTAGTACAAGATCTACTGGAGAACGTGAAAACATCTTTGATGTCCGTCGAATCGTGAAAGCCCCTTTCTCTAGTTTTGGTCGTATTCCAGGATGGGTTTGGTCTATGTTAATAAGATCAAGATGGTATTATTGGCTGGTAGAAATGCAAATATCATCATTCAGCAAAGTATTCTTATCAGTCAGATTGAATTACTGAACTCATTCCATTGAAACATTACTTGTGTGACAACATTATTTTCAACAGTTCTACATTCAGGAAATGTTATTTTCATATTTCCAGGCCTTTTGAGTGATTTTCAAACATGTACCATCCTTACCCCCAAAACTGGTACTCCCATGTGAGGGTTTGAGTTGTCAATGCACAACCAGTTTGACGACCTTGACAGCAAGACCTGAAATATACAATACATGTACTGTTGTTGTTATTGTTGTAGTACAATCAATTTATGGATGGATAATTAAACAATAACATATTTGAATAGTAATGAAGAAAAATAAAAACAGAGTAAATTGAAAACATTTTTAACATAGTAATAAGACTTTGAAAAAATAACTTTTATAGGGCAAAGGCAGGTAAAAGAATTTAGAAATTTGGTGGTTTTTAACCTTTTTTAATAAGAACTAGAAACTTCATTCAACCAACCTGCATAGTTTGCTTGATGCTGATAAACATTGTTACTGTTCCCTTTATATCATTCAAACATTTCTGGAAAAAAAAATAACTCTGTAGACCAAATGCGTATTTAAATTCATGACCCTTCTGTACACTTTCTCTTTTTTTTTGTAAAATGCTATTCTAACCCTTTTGTTGAAGTACTTATAGTACTGTTTTACCAAGGTATGCTGAGTTAACATGCACAGATGGTCAATATGAACTGGAAAAGTCATCAACATGTCATACACAGGAACTGTTCGATGTTTAAACATATTTCAAACAAACGGTTATACTATATAAAATTAAGCCTATAGTGTATGAAGTTTGAAATAGTACATTAATAGATAAAAAAACATTACTTACCTAAACTTATACTTGTAAATCTAGGCAAGTCCTTCTGTTTTTCATAATTTTATTTTGACCTCTGCAGACTGATCATGGCGTGTTTAAATCAAAGGGAATCAACTTTTGTAAAAGTGGTTCAAACATTAAACAGGTCAGTATTGGTCTATTTACAGGATTTTAAAGAATATATATACTATGTTACCAATGTTTGGACATAGAAATGATTGCAGTTTTTTTTTATTGTAATTAGATTAATTTAATCATATCACAAAAGGAAAAATTGTGTAAATTTCATTTTTCTCAACATTAAGCGGTTTTTAACCTATAAGCAAACTGTGCACACAATCTTGGCATAATGTAAGCATTTGATTCAATTTTTTATTTTGTGTGATTTTATATACATATGTACATGAATGAACAACATTTTACCATTTATAATGATCACATGTCTAATTAATGACATTTTGGAGCAGTAACCTGCAGTTTTGCGTGTGACTTAGGTCGTCCCCCACTCCACACCCCCAATGACTTAAAAAAGACATTAAAAAAAATTATGCACTAAAATAGGGAGACACTGTGTGCATTTTTAGAACTCAAATGAGACAGACATATTGAAAATTGTTTACATGGTAACAAAGACCGAAGAACTTTAGCTTGAAAATGGGCAAAAACGGCTACAAATGTTAAGAATTTAGTGGTTTTTAAACTTTAAGCACCATAAATGTATCGGATTTTTTCATAAAAGTGATGTTATACATATAAATATATCTATATAGACCTGTAAAATAAATATGCGAACAATATTTGATTGTTATAATGATCACATGTCTTATAAATCTAATTAAATCAAATTATTCCAGAAATCAGCAGTTTTGTGAGTGATTTTATTCATTTCCCCCCAAAATCACTAATAGATGGTAATCAAAAAAAGTCGTTGTTGGAATTAAACAAGGAGGCCATATGTGTGTTTTTAAAACACTAATTAGACAAATATGTTGGAAATTGTTAACTTTGTAAAAAGAATTTGCAGAATTAAAAATTGAAATATGGGCAAATTCGGCTAAAAAAATGAGAATTTTTGTGGTTTTTAACTTAAAAAAAAAAAAAAAAACATGGAAAATTATATTTTTTTCACTAAATTATTGAAAAGGTCTCTGATACCTATTTTAAAACCCCAAAACGGAAACCCTGGGTTAATTCGCATGACTGAAAATGTGTATTTATTTAATTATTCCAGAAATCAGCAGAAAAACTTTCGATTTTGAGTGATTTTACCAAAAAAATCATAGATATATACGGCTGTGACACTTAAGAAATGGGTTTTCTGGAAGGATATAAAATACCCTTTTCGAATATACAAAAAAAAATCTTGGCCTCAAAACTTGCAATAAACACCCGTGGGCTCTCGGACTAATTGGTGAGAGCACTGGAAAGACGTGACTGATTCCCGACGCATGCGCAAATTAAACTAAATTAAAGGGTTACAGAAGTTGTTATCAGATTATCTTGTGTAAACATCGCAAAACTTTATATAAAATTACAAACAATATCTTAAATTTTGACTACATACATTAGGCTTTATAGTATGTGAATAATTCACCTATCTGAGTACTATCACTATAATACTTTAACCCTTTCCTCCATAAAATGCAAAGTGGAAATGGCTTTTGCAACCAGCATAAAACCAGATGATCTTCAAAGTATTGAATTATAATTAAATGCAGATTTCTTATTTCTCAATTTATGACTGTTATTTCTTTGAATGGCACCTTCAGGTATAGCAGATGAGTATTCAGTTTCATTTAGTGAGTCATAGATAAAACTCCTGTTTAAATCTAGAGGGGGCACTTGCATATTAAAGGGACCTTTTCACGTTTTGGCATATTGACAAAATAAAAAAATTGTTTCAGATTCACACATTTTCGTTGTAGTTATATTTGTGAAGAGACAGTAATACTGAACATTTACCATGCTCTTAAATATCCATTAAATGGAATCTTTTGAAGTTTTTAAAAACTTGAAAATTATAAAGCGTTGCGACGCGAAACGATTGAATAATTTGGAGAGTTCTGTTGTTGTCGTTATATTTTGTGATACTACGAGGCTTGCTTATATAAAGTATAAAAAAATCACTCATTCATTGTATGAGCACGGATGGCTGAGTAGTCTAAGTGATAGACTTTTATTCCAGAGCTCAGTGGTTCAAGTCCAGTTGACGGTTACTTTTTTTCTTTCTTTTATAATATATTTTTTTTACTGGAGCTTTTAAAATCCAATGTTTAGATTAATCAATATAAAGCATTTAATGACAAACTTCAATGCATGCCAAAATCTGTAAAAAGGCCCCTTCAAAGTCTAAAAAGTCCTTTGTGTATGTTGGCATAGGCCAGCTGGTAGCATAACTGGACTGGACTTAAGCAATGTGTTGGTTGGAGCACTGAATGTTTTGAGCAGCTGTTTGGGAAAACTTCGCACATACATGTATGTGCATAAAGGGTTGTCCCAGATTAGCCTGTGTAAACTTCACAAGATAATCAGGGACAACACTTTGCGCAGAAACTGGGTGTTGGCTAAGAGGCTTCCTCTGAACCCAATTTTTCATCAAAGCAGAAAATTTCGTCTATGATTAGCATGTTAGGATATGACTAATCTGGAGTGACACTACGCGCATGAAGATGATGCAGTAAGCCCACTTTTCCAAGATCGAGGCTCATTTGGACACTGTTTTAAGTCTATTAATCCAAATATCTATTCATTATGGGCAGTGGATCCAAAGAGTCCTTTATTTCACTCAATCCACAATAGAATTCCTAATGCACCCAGCCCTAAGTATGGTTTGAACCTATTTATTTTAGCTCGATTGCATCAAAAACCTCAGGCTTATCGAAACGCTCTTGAGTCCGTTTCCTGGGCCTATAACCAGTACTTGGGTGTCTTTGGGGGAGATCTAAAGACGCTCCCACGGTGGGGATCGAACCCATGACCAACTGGTCGCTTGGCAGACACCTTATCCATTACACCATGGAAACCTGCATAAAAAATTATATAAATATATATATATATATATATATATATATATATATATATATATATATATATATATATATATATATTTATTTATTTATATATATATATATTTATTATCTTTTTATATTATCTATTAATTTCTAAAAGAGAAAATAAATATCTATTTTAGGCAGCGGATCCAAAGAGGCCTTTATTTTGCTCAATCCACAATACACGCATCCCTTGCAATCTAGATTTCATGATGCTGCCTTCAAAATGCATCCATGGGGTCAGCAGACCAACCATGAGGCACATTTATTGTGTATTGGGGGGGGGGACTAAATCCCTTCTGAATGTAAAGCTGATTCCCAGTGACCATTTTACAAAGTTGTATTTCCCAAAGTCAAGGAATCGGTTGATCTTTTTAATGGAGAATCACTCTGTCCAAAAATCCAAAACATCCCGGCAACTTCCCTACTAGGATATCCTGGTCAATCCTTTTGAGGAATATACATGGATCATTCAAAACCATCTTCCGAGGTAGTTGCAGACACAAACTACAAATTTAAATTGTGATCAACTTGTGTCAAAAAAGTCTTGGTAAATATAGACCGTCTTCTAAAGGACCACACATTGCTGTATAATGGGAGTTGATCACAGTTTTTTTGTATTTTTAAACAAGATGTGTTTATGAAACACTTGTCACCCCCATATATTTGACTTTTGAACTTGAAGGATGACCTTGACCTTTCACCACTCAAAATGTGCCGTTCCATGAGTTCACATGCATGCCAAATATCAAGTTGCTATCTTCAATATTGCAACAGTTATTTCCAATGTTAAAGTTTGATGCAAACAAACCAACAAACAAACAGACGGGGCAAAGACAATATGTCACCCAGTACAGACTTGGTGCAATAAAAATATCATTTAATTAATTTACTAACAAAACTGTATACTTGCAATTGTTTTAAATGATAATTAGAAAAGAGAACAAGATAAAATAAAACAAACATGCCAGCCCTGGGACCTCTAGAAGCATGCTTTTAATTCTATGTTATTAAACAAACGACGGCAAAACACATTTTTGCTAAAAGTTGATGAAAAGTTTTCATATGCTTTATAATGTTTACCGTCTATGAATGATGATTATCAAAAAAACAAATATGTATTTTTTTTTCAAATTTACTTAGGAGTGTTATTTTGTGTGTTTGAATGTTATTCATACATTCTAGTTTTAAAAAGGACCTTTTTTCGAAAATTGTCATTTTGCAAAACTGTAAACAAGTCCCTCAATATAAACCCTTTGCAAGTAAGCAGTTGCTGGAAAATGACCCAGCTACATGTGCTACCATTTATTGTTACCGCATTCTCTGTGTGTTGTAATACAAATACAAACACTTCCACCAGACAATTTATTTAAGAAATTAAAGACAAATGATTAACTTTTTTTTTACAAGTAATCAACAAAAGACTTAAGTACATGCATACCAATATCAGCAGTTGTTTAATTGTGTGTAAAAAACATTGTTCTAAATTATCTGAAATATTGTCTATTTGTATGCAGTTATCCTCATAAAATTTGGCTATATTGACATTCCTGCTTATCTGATAAGTACAACAAAACAGAAGGAAAACCTCAGACAAAACAAGTAACGACAAAACATCAGCAGTTGAAATGTAACTATCACAGGTTAAATCAACATCTATGACAATATTGTCTAGTTGTGTTAATAATTGAATTTTTGAAATTGTCATAAAACATCATTCCAGATTGCCTTATCGTTTAAGTCCATTGCTAAAAAGGTTTTATTTCAGATAAAAAATATTGTGATGCTAATGTATAAACGCCATTATTATAATTGGTTTACGCCTCTTAAAGTTATGATTATTGTTAAGCACACGGATACAAATACACAACTGTAGTGTATAACAGTCTCCACAATTGGAATGTATACACAATTATCACAGACATCTCAACTATAGGTACAACAATCATAATGTGAAGCACAAATAATAACATAAAAATATAAATTTTTCAAATAGTGTCCTGTTTTTCTTTAAATATTTAAAGACATACATCAAGCGCTTAAACAATTCCTTTTAGGAAAGATTTCGTCACAAGTTATTGTCGACTAACATTCAACACCATCTTTAGTGAAATATCATTAATCATTTATTTTATAATTCAAAGTTTAATATATAGTAATTATAATAATAATAAAGGACGGACTTTGTAAACAATAGTTCAAAATAATTAACAAACTTAAAATACATTTCAAACATTACATTTTTATCAAACAAATGTTCAGAAAAAACACAATCAACTGCAAAAAAACACGCTACACTAAAGTCCATTGTTTATTAAATCATATAAATGCACTTATAATATAAAAGTCTGTGTCGAAACAAGTACAAATAAATAGGTTAAAATAGTGATGAAAGTATAAGTTGCAAAAACAAAGCATTGGTCAATCCACCAACAAGATCACAATATAGATCTAGTGTATATTATGGACAGAATCACGAATACCAACTGGATGCCCCATTCATGGATATGTAAAACAAATTTGAAAAGAACATAAAGTTATTTGAACATTGCCAAATTTCATACCCAAAGAACAGGACCAAAGCAGCGCAATTTTTACAATTAACAAGTGGCCAAATTGTTTGTCTATTTTTTCAGGGGTGTGATTTAAGAACCATTTCATGGGAGAAAAATGCCCTACTCCCCTTATAGGATTAAATTAAACTCTTCGTTTGTATATAAATCAATAAAAGTTAATAACTATTTGTTAAATTGATTTGTCATTGAAAAATCACACCTCTGTTTTTACTTAAATTCAATGGTCTACCAGCGGACGACAACTAAGATCGAGCTCGGGCCCGTTTAGTTGTCGAGCTGGCAGAGCATAGCCAC
Organism: Dreissena polymorpha; assembly: GCF_020536995.1. Taxonomy (NCBI): domain Eukaryota; kingdom Metazoa; phylum Mollusca; class Bivalvia; order Myida; family Dreissenidae; genus Dreissena; species Dreissena polymorpha. The sequence continues at coordinate 38,707,557 of NC_068364.1, forward strand.
TCCCCGCTGGACCCAGTGGTCTTCGGGCTTGTCCGTCGGGATGAGCATCCCGATCACATAGTTGGTGGAGTGGCCAGTGGTCGAAAGAACACCGCGACGCTCGCTCGTCTTGTACACAGGGATGTGGTAGACACATTCCTCAACCAGGTCTGCACGCTTGCAAGGCTTCATCCAGATCTGAAATGGATGTTTTTTTACGGGTTTTGACCGTTTTGACTCGAGACTTTTGAATTTGTTACCAAATTCATGTGAATAATACCCTTACACTGTTAGATGCGTTAGTGGTAAATAACAAAAGAATGTGCGAATCACTCGTTTTGCACATCTACAATGCAAATGATGAATAAAATTGCTTTAGAAATATTGCAGTTGTCACTTCAAAGTCTTTTGGAATGTTTATGTACTGACTGACAGGCCAAAAAACTGCCAGAATGACTCCTAAAGTACCTCCTCTCAGATTTCTTTTGCAGGTGTATGATAAAATTTAAATTTGAAAAAGTTCTCTTAAAACCAATGTTACAAGGTAATCATTTTCTTTACACATTTTGAGAATAAAGGGCTCACATCTTATTTTATAAAAAAGGTTAACTTTGCGGTTCAGAGTTTTGAGGATACCACAGCCGTGTCTTAATTCGCACTGAAATGCAGGTTATCCCTTTCTTTTACGGTCAAAAGCAAAGTGAAAATGAATATATGCAATCAGCATGAAACCAGAACAATATGCTTTGCAACATGGTTTTATGTAGTTGGATGCTTATCAGTATCTTCTGGTTGGAAATGAAACTTTAAAACTTAAAGAGTATGAAAGGTGTTTAATTTAATTAGATTTTCTTAAGGATAACAAACGCGTCAAACTGCTTATCTGAGTGGTAAAGTGTTATCTTACCACGGGAACTGGATCGAAGAGTATCTTTGGTAAAGACTCTGCCAGGAGGTGGGTCTTCCTGTCCCAGCGAGCTCCTTCCAGGAATAGACCCTTCACATAGACACCTAAAGAAAAGTAAAACTTGGTAAAGGCACTATACATAGGCACCTGGAGAAAAGGAAAACTTGGTATAGACACTATACATAGGCACCTGGAGAAAAGTAAAACTTGGTATCGACACTATACATAGGCACCTGGAGAAAAGTAAAACATGGTATAGACAATCTACATATCCACCTGCAGAAAAGTAAAACTTGGTATAGACACCTTACATGGACACCTGGAGAGAAGTAAAACTTTGTATAGATTCTAGACATAGACACCTGTGAAAAAGTAAAACTTGGTATAAACCATACACATAGACACATGGAGAGAAGTTAAACTTTAATGTTCTATTACCTGTGTATAAAGGAACATTATTCCATCACATTCAAATTTGGCTGCAATTTCTTGAAAAAAGTCTCGGCGATGAAACATGCTAAACCAAAAGGCAAGTTTGTATATAAAGTATCATCAACTTCCAGATGTTGCAAGGATACTTCAGTACCGTATGGAAGGATTGATGGATGACCAAACAAATATTAGAACATGAATCCCTGGGGGAACTCATTTTGCAAGTGTACAGATAAACTTTATTACAGAAGGTCACTGATGAACAAAGCCGCGACTATCTGTTTTAAGTTGAAAATCACGTAATTATTTGAAGCATTTTTATTCCTGCAAGATTCTCCAGTTCAATCCTTTAAAAAAACATAAATTATTGGCGGGAGTGCATAAAATAACAAAAGGACGCTTATTGCGCTCAAGCGCTCTCATGAGTTAAGAGACACAAAATGCAATTGTTGACCAATTGATCTAGTTTTTCACACCACTTGACACAAATTCAAACAAGACCTTAATATGTCAAGATGAATATTCTGACCAAGTTTCATCACAACAAAGTCATAAATGTGGCCTCTAGAGTGGTAACACGTTTTTAATAAGATTAGGTGACCAGATGACCTAATTTTTCAGCAAAACTCAAACATTTTAAATATAGGCTTAGATAATGTCAAAATGAAAATTATAATAAATTTAAATCAAGCTTGAGTCATAAATGTTGCCACTTTACTGTTTAGAAACTTTTTAAGCTTTGACCTGGTCACCTAGTTACTAGACCCACATTAACAAGGTCCAACCTTGTCTTAGATATTGTCAAGATAACATGTGTGGCCTTGTTTAATCAAAAGTGAGTCATAAATGTTGCCTCTAGAGTGGTAACAAGAATTTTTTTAGTTTTGACTTGATGACCAAGTTTTTGAAAGCATGAGACCCAGATTAAAATTAAGTCCAGATAATGCTAATGTAAATATTCTAACCAAGTTTCCTCCAAGATTGAGTAAAACATGTAGCCGCAAGAGTGGTTACAAGTTTTTTTTCTAAACTTTAACCTGGTGACTTAGTTTTTCGTCACATGTGACTCAGATTCGTAGTCAGCCTAGCAAATGTCAAGATAAGCATTCTGACTAAGTTTCATCAAGATTGCTTCAAAAATGTTCATTCTAGAGTTGTAACAAAGTTTTTCGATCTGGCTACCTAGTTGTTGAACAACGGTGACACAGAATACATTTTTGCCTAAATATTGTTAATATAAACATTCTGATAAAGTTAAATCAATATTTAGCCATTAATGTGCCTCTAGAGGGGTTACAAGTTTTTTATATTTGACCTGGTGATCTAGTTTGAGGACGCATGCGACCCAGCTTCGAACTCGGCCTAGATATTCTCAAGATAAACAGTCTAACAATTGTATCACACTTGGTGTTTAAATGTACATGTATATAAATCACGTGGTATAAAGTCAGCTGTTGAAAACAATGAACACTCAAATAACGCTGATGTAATTGTGTCTATTTGAGCCGTGCTCTCTGAAAACTGTGTGCGTGAACAGTTGTCCTAGATTAGCCATTGAAGTCCGCATACACATTACACTGATGTAATTGTGTATATTTTCACGTCAAGTGGAGAAAATGATGGATAACAATAAGTACTTAGTAAATGTCAGACATAGAAACACGTTTATATGCTCAGCACAAACCAGATCCACTTGCCAAAGCTAGTTGTTGCCACGGCTGTAGGCTACCAATTCAAGTGGGATTTGAAAACAGGGTATTGTATATACCCAGGCCTTCCATCTGAAACTTAAAGCACAAACTAAATTAAAACTGTAACTTTCACAGCTTATATACTACAGTATGCAATCAAGAATTAAAGTACAAGCAACCATTTACTTATTAATATGACTTGTTTTTATTTAAGCATGTGACAAGGGGAACAACTCTATAGATGATGAAGTTAGAGTAATGATTCTCATGCACTGCTATCACCATATAAAGCATGGGTTTGAACTTCGAAATGGCTCTTTCTAAAATGAGATAATAAAAAAATATATAGAGGAATGATAATATTGTAAATAATGCTGATACAAGTTATAATTTTTAGATTCTGCGCTTCAGTTTACATTACTACTATTTGTCCATGTATGATGTAGATACATGTACCTTAACAGATTGGAACGTTGTACAAAAAAATCAACACTTAAGCACTGAAAGGGGGGGATTTACATATGGGCCGCTCTCTGGGAAAATGTGGTCTAATGCATGTTGTCCCAGATTAGCCTGTGTAGTCCGCACAGGCTAATCAGGGACGACACTTTCCGCTTTAATGATATTTTTCGTTTCAAGAATGTTTCTTCTATGCAAAAATCAAGTTTAGGCAGAAAGTGTTGTCCCTGATTAACCTGTGCGGAATGCACAGGATAATCTGGGACAACACTTCACGCACATATATTAAACCCAGTGCTCGACACTAACGGGAGTCCGGTAGTCCGAAACTCGTGGAAATGAGACTCGAACTACTTGTTTTTGTGTCAAGGAAGTCCGTCGGACTCCTTCAAAATCATCTTTGAATTATAAAAAATCCCTTTGTTTACTTATTCGTTACGCAAAATCAGAATGTCTGCACAAAGAACATTTTACTCAGAATAGTCATTGTCGATCACTGTATATAAAAACGTTAAGTTGCATTTCTTATTGTCACATTTTAATTGTAATAATTTAATATTCATCCTCTACATATCGCAGAAGGAAGTTTTTAAAACTTAGTCATGACCTCACACTTCAATCACTGCTTGAGAGCTGTAAGAGATCTTCTGAACAAGGAAGATTATAGACAGCTGATCTATTTGTAGCGAGAAGTATTCAATCGAAACTAAGTGATTTCGGAAGCAGATGCAAACCAAGAACAATACCATCATTTAGACTATGCACTTGAATAAGTATTCTTTTTTTCCCTATTGAAACCCCTGTCTGGTCAACAAGTTTGTTATCAGAAGATGATTGTGCATACTTATTATTGTATAATTATGATGAAAGTTGAGCTTTTTTCATTACATTTGGCCCATTGGTAATCGTCGTTCCTACATTGTCCGTTGTCAAAGTATACATTGTAAACACTCTAGAGAATATATTTAGTTCCAATATTCACGAAACATTGTAAGAAATCGGTCTAAATGACAATTGGGTAAATTACAAAACTGCGTTCAAAAACTAGGTTGCTATGTAAAATTAAATTTATAAAAAAATCTGAAATTTCCAGAAGTTACATGTTTACCCAATCCCCACGAAACTTGATCAGAACGCTTTTTCAAATGGTATATCTGTTGAGTTTGAAAACGGCACAGGTCTACTGAAAAATGTTAGTGCCAGTTGTCTAAGACGTTATCCCTAGGTGGGTGTTATGAGACTTTGTGAACAATCTAGAAGTCAAATGTTTTGCAAAATCATAATGAAACTATCAGAACAATTGTACTCATGATATTTCAACTGAATTCGAAATTGCTTCTTTTGTGTGAGAGTTTCTCATCCAAGACAAAAAACCTGCCATGCATGCCCTGCCTGAAATGTATCACAACAGGGACTACCATTTAACCCATTACTGCTTAGATACGTATTTTCGTGTGTGTTTTCATCCTACACCAATACTCCTGCCCTGCCCTGCCTAAAATGTATCACAACAGGGACTACCATTTAACCCTTTACCACTTAGATACTTGTGTGAGGATTTATCGATCTCGAAGAATACCCCTGCCCCTCCCTGCCTTTAATATATCGGACTCCCATTTATACAAGTTAAAATTCAAGTCAAAATACGAATTTTGATGTTTATGTTGTCCCTTGGTAAACATACTAGTTTCTAGTTTCATGAAAAAAATGTTAAGAACTTTTAAAGCTATCGCAGGCTCCGGAAAAATGTGACAGACTCACAGACAGACACACAGAGCGAAAACCATAAGTCCCCTCCGTTGAAACCGGTAAGGGGCAATAAAAGTTGAAACTTGGAACAGCAGAAACCTGGTTATTGAAATCTTACACTAAGGCTTGAACGCATTATTGCGTGTAGCAATCAAATTTAAACTAGACTGAATATGGCTGACATTAGAAATTTTGCAATTGTTTATCATTATGTATGCTAGTTTGTATTCTAACTATATATACAACAATGTGATTGGTCTGCATACCAGCAAAGATAATACACTAACCATGTGATTTGTAAACATGGCATCCTATATACCAGGCCCTCCACCTGAAACACGGAACAGAAACTAAACTAAAACAGCTTTTTGTATAGCTTATATAATACAGTATGCAATTTGGTATCACCATAAAGAAGTGAAACTCCAGCTGCTGGAGCAGCATTGTATTCTCATTATATACAAGTAGTTGGTCCTTTCTTTAAGGCAAGTGACCAACTGTAAAAACGGTAAAAAAAATACAATACAAGCAACCATTTACTTATTTACATGACTTGTTTTAGTTAAAGCAACTGACAAAGGGGAACAATTACAGAGACGATGAAGTTAGAGTAATTATTCTTATGCACTGCCATTAACCATATTTCACCATACGAAGCAAGAGTTTGAACCATAACTCTAACTGAAATGAGAGAATTAAACAAGAAGAGTGGAATGAGAATACTGTAAATAATGCTGATAAGAGTTACAATTCTTGGACACTGCGCTCACCTCTACATTACAACTATCTGTCCGTGTATGTGGTAGAGACCAAAACAGATTGGAACAAACAAAAACAACTCAACAACAAGATAATTAGATCTTTTAGGTGTCATACTGCTTATATCAGATCTGAAAAGGGGAAATTTACGAATGAGCCGCGCTCTGAGAAAATGTGGTTTTATGCATGTGCGTAAACTTGCGTCCCAGATTAGCCTGTGCTGTCTGTAAAGGGAGGCAATTCACATATTTCCATTTCCTGAAGTATTCCTACAAATGTAAATTGTCACCTTTGCAGTGGTGATATACAACCATTATCACACACGCATAAAGAAACAAAAATATTGTTAGACCGTAGAAAACAACATACACTCTAACCAAAACAGTCATTGACGATCATAAATACCCGAGCAATTGCTTATTTCAAGAAAGTGCAACAGTTTAGTATTTTTAACATTAATCTCAAATTTTGTCAGTTCACTATTTCACATTGTTCACACAAAAATACAAAAAAATCAGATTCATTTGAGCCATGCCCTGTGAAAGGGGGTTTAATGCATGTGTGTAAAGTGTCGTCCAAGATTAGCATATGCAGTCTGCACAGGCTAATCAGGGATGACACTTTACGCTTTAATGATAGTGTTCGTATAAAGAAAGTTTCTTCTTGGCAAAAATCAAGTTTAGCCGGAAAGTGTCGTCCCCGACTAGCCTGTGCGGATTGCAAAGGCATATCTGGGACGACACTGTATGCACATGCATTTAACTCCCTTTTCACAGAGCGAAGACACTGTATGCACATGCATTTAACTCCCTTTTCACAAAGCGCGGCTCATATATTGAATCAGTTAACTATGTTAAAGGGAGCATAACTCTGAGTACAATATTGTGATATTAATAAAATAACGTCTTGCATCTCTGCATAGTATAAACAATACATCTATAACGTTTTATGATGAATCCCAGAAAACTGAAAGACAAATTAAGAACACATGGTACACATGTACAATGATGTAAGTATCAAACATTTGTCTATGTTAAAATGAACATAACTATGCAAACATTAATGAAACATATACAAAGTCATACCGTGCACTTCTAAAGAGCAATTTTTACACGGGCTTATCTGGGATGATACTTCAAACACCTTAAGCTCGATTTCCAGAGCGAGGCTCTAATCAGTTTAAACCTATTCATTTTAGATTGATTGCATACAGCCCTACGGCTTATTTGAAATGCTATCGAGTCTGTTTCCTGGTACTAGAACCAGTACTTGGTGTCTATGGGGGAAATCTAAAGAAGAAGGCTCATATTAAAGGGGATATCAACCAGATTGACAAACAAAGAAAGTTCTAAAATACCGTCATTAAATACTTTATATTGATAAATTTAAACATTGGATCTAAAACTATCCAGTAAACAATCAAGAATTAAATGAAACTAAACAGAAAAAGTAACCCTGAACAGGGCTCGAACCACTGACCCCTGGAGTCCTGGAGTAAAAATGTCTCCCATTTAGACCATTCGGCCATCCTTCCTTACACAATGACCGATGACAACAACAGAACTCTCCAAATTACCTGAAAGACATACTCAGTAAAATTGTATTACCGAATATACTTAAAATATGAAAACTTAACAACATTTTGCAAGTAATGGTATATTCCAGTCGTGATATTTTAATCAATATAAACTAATAATTGTAAAACAAAATACGGTATTTTAGATTATTTTTTTCGTGATATATAGCAATCTGGTTGACGGCCCCTTTAAGTCAACCACTCAAGCAAGGGTCCTCATCACTTAATTCCTGAATAATAGAATTTCAAATCGTAGCAACTGACTGTAAAACAGCAAAAGTAAATGTTTAGCAATTTTTGCCTGCGGCTGGAAGAAGGTGAATATGTTGATGGGTTTCTCATCCTAACGAAAACGCATGCCATTCCCTGCCCGAAATGTATCGCAAAGGGACTACCATTTAACCCTTTACTGCTTAGATGTGTATGTTCGTATGTTTCTCATCCTAGACGAATACTCCTGCCCTGCCCTGCCTATAATGTATCGGAACAGGGACTACCATTTAACCATTAACTGCTTTGATACGTATTTTCGTGTGTGTTTCTCATCCTAGACGAATACTCCTGCCCTGGCCCGCCTATAATGTATCGGAACAGGGACTACCATTTAACCCTTAACTGCTTTGATACGTATGTTCGTATGTGTTTCTCATCCTAGACGAATACTCCTGCCCTGGCCCGCCTATAATGTATCGGAACAGGGACTACCATTAATCCTTTACTGCTTTGATACGTATTTTCGTGTGTGTTACTCATCCTAGACGAATACTCATGCCCTGATCTGCTATAGATGTATCACAACAGGGACTACAATTTAACTTAATACTGCTTAGATACGTATTTTCGTGTGTGTTTCTCATCCTAGATGCATATTCCAGCCCTGCCCTGCCTAAAATGTATCGCACAGCCATTTATACAAGTTAACATACGAATGTTGATGCTTTTGTTGTCCCTTGCTTTTGTTGTCCCTTGGAAAATTAGATTAGATGAAGACCTTTCTTACGGATTAAAGTTTTAAATGATTCCTTTCCAACCCTCAGATAATGTTTAGCAGCAAACAGCATAAAACCTGAACAGCCAGCTGGTTGTATAGTTCCATTTTTAATTTGCTTCTGAGAAGGAAAGGGTTACAGAAGTTGTAAACAGGTTATGGTGTGTAAACATCATAAAACTTTATATAAAATTATCAACATGATCTTAATGATTGCCTACATACATTAGGCTTTATAGTATATGAACACTCCATCTATCGTAGCACTATCACTTCGATACTTTAACCCTTTCTCCCATAAGAAGCAAAGTGAAAATGGCTTTTGCAACCAGCATAAAACCGGATAATCTTCAAAGTATTGAATTATAACTAAATGCAGATTTCTTAATTCTCAAGTTATGCTGATTATTTCTTTGAATGGCACCTTTAGTTATAGCAGATGAGTATTCAGTTTCATTTAAAGGGTCATAGATAAAACTTCTGTTAAAATTTTGAAAGGAAATTTGCATCTTAAAGGGAACTTTTCACGTTGTGGTAAATTGACAAAATAAACAAAAATGTTTCAGATTTGAAAATTTGTGTTGTAGTTGTATTTGTTAGGAAACCGCAATATTGAAAATTTAGCATGCTCTAAAATATTCATTAAATGCATATTTTGACGATTTAAAAACCTAAAAATTATCAAGCGTTGCAACGCGTATTATTTGGAGAGTTCTGTTGTTGTTGTTATATTTTGTGACACGACGAGGTTTGCTTATATTAAGTATAAAATACAACACTCATACTATGAGCAAGAATCATAGACGTCCGAACATTGGTGCAAATGGGGTCAGCTGACCCCCCCCCCCCTTTAGAAAATCGGTGATCGGAACAGATAGTGGAATCTGGGAAAACTAATCGTGTACAATTATGATTCCTGAAATAAACAATACGGGTCCGAATGACCCCTGGTTAGTTTTACACGAACATCATCTCCCATTTACATGTAAACAAATCATGGATGCGTTTATAGCACAATTTATTTACATTCAAAACATTGATTAAAACATTATTCATTGGTGCAAAATCGAGGGGAGAAGTCAATCAATTAACATTTATTCAGTCTCTGAATAGGAAGTGAAGGCGAATTTCTCAATGATTTTTTAATGAACATATTCTTGAAGGTTTTGATCCGATCCCTGTGAACGCTAATCATGCATAATCATGAGAGCCTGTCTTCGGACATGGTGGATCTTAGCCATGTCTTGACTCGTCTCAGCGTGCAAAATCGTTCCACCGTACAAGTGGTGGCCGGCAGTGTTAGTAATATGATCATCGCCTCACGCACGGCTGGAAACAAATCCGTTTTTTTACCAAGTCAACACAATCTGACGCATTCTGTTCGATGGATTCCTTCTAGTTCATGTATTACCATGCAATTGCGTCTTGTTCAAAATGATCGATTTGATAACATTTGTCGATGGTTCGGACTGTATCTTTATATTAAGAGCTATCGAAGTTTTTGATGTTGTTCGGATGGAGTTGATATAACATGAACGCAGGCATATACGGTTCTGAAAATCGGCTTCATAGAGACTGAAATAGTGAGTCCATGTACGGAATATTAATTGTGTGTCGATAGTATTCTTCACTTTTTCCACTAAACTTTGCTCGGTGTACTTGACTGCCACATTGCCGTGGTATTGTCATTGTAAAAAACAATATCTTTGGCTGTTTTCTATGCCGGACCGAATATATCCTCTTGAAAATCGAATCCGCATTTGCTCGATGATCAACGGACATCGATGTCAGATTATCGACGTGTTTTTGACACCGATCAAGTCTAATTGAATAGCCTGAAATTGTGGCTTTTAATATGATATATGCGATAGACGAATAAGGATGGCAGTCCGCTATTTACATGAAATCATGCAACATTCAATCTGCTGCCTGCATACCCAAGACATGTCTAATTAGAGAGATAAGCTATGAGTAATTAACTTGGTGCGTTATTCTAGTCTATATTGACGTTATTTTTAAGTTACCGTCTGTATTGACCGTCTGATATCGTTCTGAAGCATGTATCCCTTAATTTATTAATTAGCTGAGCTCTTAGTATGTAAGATATTGCTTATATTAGGAATATTTATTTCGTGACCCGTTAATAACATTGAATTTCTGTTGTTTATAATTTCCCATTGCGTATAATATTTAGTATACTAATATTGAATACACTTTTAAATATAATAATATTTAATTTATTTGTGTTGGTAATTTATTTTGTTACTCTACACATACCTTACCCTCAATAATTATATTTTTTATCTGGTATGATATAAACAATCTACTAAGTTATAAAGAAAAAAATGAAATGCATGGCCTAAATAATCATAATAAATTCTAACCCGAGGACATGAAAATGTACAACATATAGAAAATAAATGCATAACATGTTAAGTGATCTAGTAATGTTCAAATAAAGCAGCTGAGATAAATAAGTGTAGGCAATGATAAGCAATTTAAATGTCTATCGAAATGGAGTGGAACAACATCACAGGCCCATTGGCGTTGATCGTTCGGCTTGATGTACGTCGGGAGTTGCAGATGGAACATTAAAATGCTGTTCACGTCGAACACGCTGTTTCTGTTAGGTCGGTTCTACCGTGAAGAAGATCGGAACGTTGCCAAGCCGTGTAGGTGAATCGCACGTAGTAAATACGTTGTTGCTTCAAGTAGGGTCTATCGCTGCTGCGACGAAGATAAGCGCGTCATTTGTACGCGGTCGGCTTTCGTTGATCTGTGTACCGAGGTTAACATCGAGGCTGGTTAGGTCATTGTTGTTCCTGTTGTTTTTGTCGTTAAACTTACCGTCATCGCGTTGTTGTTTTTGTTGTTGTTGTTGAATCCATCGTCATCGCGTTGTCTTTTCTGGTGTTGTTGTTGAATTTGTTAACATCGTTTCTCCTGGGACATTAAGGTCTTCATTTGGTCAAACTTCTTACACGATAATATCTATGGTTGTTCCCCATGATGTCTTTAAGCGCAAGATTACTCCGAAAAGAAACTCTATCATCTTCCTGAAACCCCGTTGATTCTGCACCCTGACTAAGCAATAGTATGTTACTATTCATCAATCAAGCAAAGTCTCTTTCATTCACAGATCCAATGCAAACAAATAAGTGACACTTTTCAAACGCTGGTTAAAATAAATAGTTTTAAACAGTATAATCTTGGTCGAAATCTAGACATGACTTCTATTAAAGCATGTAATCGGAGAAGGATGTACCAAAATAATTGGTTTAAACACGAACACTAGATGCCAGCACCTGTATGGCACAAGTGTACAACACACTCTCTTGCGTGATAATTCAAAATGTTTTGCAATGCTTTACATACCATGGGGAACATCAATTAACAATATTAAAGTGCACATATTTTGTTTAACTAAATTCAGCGGAGTCGTTTTATGAAGCTTTAAAGGGGCCTTTTCACGATTTGGTAAATAAACAAAATTTAAAAATTAAAATTAAAAAATTTGTTTCGGATTCGCAAATTTCGTTTTAGTTATGATTTTTGTGAGGAAAAAGCAAAACAGAACATTTACCATGCTCTAAAATAGCCATTATATGCATCTTTTGACGATTTAAAAACATGAAACTTATAAAGCGTTGCAACTCGAAACGATTGAATAATGTGGATAGTTTTGTTGTTGTAGTTATATTTTGTGAAACTACAATGATTGCTTATATAAAGTATAAAATACATCTGCCATTGTATGCGCACGGATGGTCGAATGGTCTAAGTGGTAGACTTATACTCCAGGACTTCAGGGGACAGTGGTTGGACCCCTGTAAAGGTTACTTTTTTTTAATTTCATTCTTGATTTTTTACTGGAGCTTTTTAGATCAAATGTTTACATTGATCAATATAAAGCATTAACTGACAATGTTCAATACATGCCAAAATCTGTGAAAATGCCCATTTAATTAAACACTACTAGGCGTGTTTGATACCTCTATTATTTGTTAAATATCAATCAGTTAAATAACTCCACTCTAGTTAAACAAACTATATGCGTGATGTCAAATATCGCATACAACATATATGTGTCATAGACACCGATGCACGTTGTATTGCTATTGTTGTGTATTGTTAACTTATTGAAAAGCCAAAAGTAAGCTGTATCTTGCATATTTTACATATGACCTGATGGTAGTTTGACATTAACCTTAATTCTAAGGACACAGGGGTTGTGCACCACCAATAGTGATCATTTGACGCAACTTAATTCAAACACGCATGTTTACTACTGACTTTAACATATTTAGAGGTAAATACCTCGTTGCTTGAGGGCCTGGGCCCGTTTTCACCAAACAATTCTTAGACTTAAGTCTAAGAATAAAGAAAATTCTTTAAATTAGAATATTCAAGAATTTCTTTAATTTTGAGTCAAACTCTGCAGTTGCAGTTAACATCTCTATCTGACGAAACACACCAGTTTAAGCTTGACTCTCTAGATTGTTAACAACAGTTCGGACGTTTTGATGTATTTAACAGTAAAATATTTATTTTAAAAAGCATCGAACAAATCCAAAACGTATTTCGGATTGTGTGTTTGTAATTTAAAATTGGAAACTTGAAGAGGAACTTAAGAAATCACTCCGAGCGGTCAATCGATTTCGTGAAACGTTTGAAAAAGTGTAGTTTGAAATAAATTTAGAGAAAGGGGTGGAACAAACTGAAAATTGAAGTGAATATCGTTGTAATTTTATTATTGAAAACAGTGGATTAAAATTGTCATTTAGGTAAGATTGTGGTTTATTAAATTTTCATGTTGGATGACTCCTCTTAAACTTAAAGCTCAAATAGTGTCATCAATCTAATCTACAGTCTAAAGTTTCAGATGCAATCGATATTTTTTATCATTCTTATTATGTGATACGTCTAAATAACTTTTTCTTTAAATATTATTTCGTTGATTTGTGGCTTAATTTTATGAATCACCGTTGGAAAAGACTGAATATGGACGCCATTTTGTGCTGTTGACGTCACCGGGCCCGATTATCGATTATCAACATTTGGCCCTGCAGACCAAACGTGATAATCACCTTACTTTAATTGATAATCACATGCATTCTAGTAAATTGTGTTACCATATATAGTAACATAAGTATTAAAGTGGCATATGCACTATAGCAATAGCTGAATGTTTACTTTAAATGAGCTTTGAGCTGTTGGTACATGTGTTGCCTGTGACTCATTCCTTCAACGCAGTGATCTGATATGTGGAAAGCTTATTTAACGTTTCCTGATATGAAATATAATTATACATGCCGGACAAGGTGTGTAATGCCCATACTTAAATGGGCTTGTTCACAGATTGTCTAAATGGCAAGTCTCTACTTTTTGCCACAGATTCAAAAAATAAAAAAAAAACACTTAAAATAAGGGAGGGAAGTTAATGACGTAGACCTATAGTGAAAATACAGCGTCCTTTATGAATTATAAGGAAATTGAAATTAATAAAATTATAAACTGTTCCAAACGCAAAACGCATATATTATTTGGAATAATTATGTTATATGTTTAAATTTTGTGGATCACTTCCTGTATATCAAGTATAAACGCTATGTTATGTTAATTTGAAATAAGACATCAAACTTGAAATAGACATCATTTTGGTAATTGTCACATCCAGAACTCTTCAGTTTATGTTCCGGACGTATTTATGTAATATTATGTCTATACTTTTAGTATAATAAGCACTTTGCCATTACTTTTTTATTAACCAGGATGGTATTTTTGGGTTTTTACTGTATTTTTAAACTTTGTTCAAGCACGCCTTGACACAAATTCATTTTTGTTTAAGATAATATAAAAATACAATTAAACATCCACTTTGAAGTCAAATCAATTAATATAATGCATTAATATGCAATTGTTTATTTTGCTTCTAATTTGTCAACATCAATCAATACATTAGCTAAAACTGCATATTATGATTGGTTAAAAATACAAAGTTTATTACAATATAAAGAAGTGAAACTCAAGCTGCTGGAGCAGTATTGAATTTTCATTAAAAACAATTAGTTGGTCCTTTATTTAAGGCAAGTGACCGATTGCCCAAACAGTACAAAACAGCACAATACAGCACAATACAAACCAACATAAACACAAAATATGAATAAAGCTGGGGTCACCGCCTTGGAACGGTCAATGCAAAGCATTGGGGGTTTAAACCTGGTTATAGAGCGCTCAACCTCACACTTGGCCCAGCAATATTGATAATACATTTAAGTGTAAATAAAATTTAACGTCATAGCATTGTAACTCAAATTAAACAATAATAAAAGGGAATTAAAACGCATTCAATTTAATTACTATTTAATTACTCAATTGCATTGAAGATACAAGAGTAACAGAATTACAACTTTTTGACGAACGATCAAATAAAACTATTAACAATTGTCAACTACATTCCTTCTTTATAGAAAAGATTTGAGAATATAGAATCATATAGTTAATATCTCAGATAATCATCGCGCAAATACAGGAAGAAGCAGCAATAATGGGTGTAAAAATTCCATATTACATAGCTTGGTTGTTTATGTGACTGCTTAACAAATTAAAAATAATTAAATCAAACAAGAAACGCCTTTCAGAGAGAAAATATAAATAAAATGGAACGTTATAAACCCAATGACCTATGCATGTAGATTACAACTGGGAAAGTCGGTCGTATGACGTCACAAAAATCCATAATGACGTGAACAAATTCCAAGGGCAGTACTAAATAAAAATATTAATGGGGCTGTGCTACTAATAAAACAAGTTTAGGTGATTTAATATTAAGAAGCAAATGAATAAAAATGGTAATTCCATTAAAGCGACATTATTGGAATCAAACAGTATATAGGCAGGTTGATTTCATATTCCAGCTTTACATAATAGTGTGTGTATAAAATGGTTATACGGATATACTCGTTAGGATGGTCTAGTGGTTAAAGTGTTTAAATGCAAAGGACACGGCAGGTTCGAGCCCCGCTTGGGAACAATATGTTCTTTCTTAAATTACATTATTCAATTATAAATTGAGCTCTACAGTTTTATTGTTAAAACCTAGCAATTAAAGGAATTATTTGACGCATGTCAACATATACCCGAAATTGTAAACAGTCAGTCCCTTCAACCGATTGACTGATATTCACTTCTGGGACATGGGGTGCAGGCAACATAATATCTACACTTGTTGACAATATTATGCACTGCAAAATGAGTTGCATAATGTTTTTCATTTAGAAAACTTGTAAATATGAAACATACAAGTGTTTACATTTTATAATTCAAATAAAAATCAATTACACATCTAAATATACATATATCTTACCCCTACATATTAGTGTGTACGGCTTACCGATTATAATTAGAACCTCTATGTTTAAGTCTTAAGTTATGTGCATATATTTTATTAAAACTGAATAATTAACGTATTTGCGAAAAACTGTTTAAATGAGCAACATAATAGTGTATTTGTTTGCAAACCTAATTTAAAATGTCAAAACAATTATACACTAAAATAAAATAAATACTGTTTGATACGACCATTTCAACAGTGTACATAGCTGCATACTTGTTAAAATATAAATTAGAAACTGTTGAAAAAATATAACTCTATATTAAATACACTTATCGATATTGCGCATTTTTCTTATATAGAAAAAATGACAGAAAAAAGGAACAAAATATAATAATAAATCAGAACTCAAAACCGATCTTAAGCTTAACAAACCAGTCTTTTGATCAGCAATTGGTAATAACCGACTAATTTTGATGGCAAGCTGCTGCATACGTCTGAAGTCCTAAAATGTGGTTCTTCTTCATTTAACTTTTAAGCTGTGTTTCAATAAAAATATATGTATTTATCATATGTATGTGTGTATAATGTTGTATTCACGATTAATAAGAATACTATAATGTAATAAATAAAATATACGGTGAGCATTTTATTATAAGACGAAGTTTATCATACTAAGCTCAAAATATTTTAGCATTAGGCAAGCCTTGTTGATCAGCCTCATATGGCTACATATTGATATAATATTCACCTTATATTCTATCTATATGTGAACATGCATTTAAACAAATATGTGTGTTATAAAGTCAAATACTTGCTGAGGATTAAATATTTCTCAAATTGTAAGTCAATCAACGTGACGTGTTATATTATTATAATATTACTATAATACTACAGACTTCGGACTAGCGCCATTTTGGGGGGAATACTATCATACCAAGAGATGTCTTTCAATCTCAGTTACATCTGTTACATTACCGAATTAGTTGTGTCTCAGACGATCTAATCTACTAGATAGTAAAGACTGAGTTAGGGATATTAATTGTGATTAAACATGATATTGTAGCTTGATTAATAAGTATATAAAAATACTTTAGGATTTGTTTTCATATGTATTTTTAAATGTCAATGATATACAGTCGATATTCCTCTTTTGAACTATCTTAACCCATTTTAAAGTTACGGATATGATATTATGCAACTGATGGTTTTACAACACACATACATTAAAATGTGTCTTAAATGCAAAACACATAAAAATTGATAGTAGGCTTTGAAAAGACTGATCGCAAATTGTGGTATAAAATGTGACCCATTTGACTTCAAAGTTTATTATTTCTGCAGAACTGAAAAAGATATGCCGTGAGACAATTTAGTTTGTCATATATAAGTATATGATCGCTGAAGTGATGAATACAGAGTAAAAAATAAAATTTTAGATGCGTAGTCATTTTATGCATTCCAATTATGGAAAATAAAATAAACTTCACAAATACTTTTCACTTACTAATATCAATTCATACTGCATACTTAGTTTCATCATCGTCAGCTTTACTGCATAAATAAACATTATAAATATCAAATTACACTTACTTGTATTCACAAAGTTATCCATTACTGAAGGCATATTCAAAACAGAATGCACCTAATCAAGTGTCAGATTATTCATACAAATCTTCACCTGTACAGGCGAAACACAATACTTAACTATTTTCGTGGCATACAGCAAACTGTACAATGCTGTAACGATCAATTACCAACATAAAACAACTCACTTAACAGTCATTCGTAACACTGACAGCCTACGCTAATCATAATCAAGGCAAAAAATAGTTCATGAGTACACGATGTTTTCATGAACCATTGTTTTATTTAATGAACAGCTAATGACCTCTTAATGAAACCAAAAAAGGTTAAAACAAGTCTTGGTGTAATTAATAAACTTTTAATGAATGTTTCTCTTGTCCATAACCTAACACATTCAGTAAATGTTTAGTTAATGAACTTTACCATTAGTATAAACATTTGGAGTGCGTAATTAAATACGTGCATGTATTTTATATAAATTGAATTATTAGAAAGTGCATACATTTATAATCATAAATTTAAAAAAAAAGTTACTTATAGTAAATGCTTCATTTATGTAATAAGTTCAAAAGCATCTCTAGAAAGAAACATCCATTACATTAATTAAGTTGTTTATATCCAGTGTTGTATTACTCTATTCTTGATAAAAAGGAAATCTACTACCTATAAAACTGTTTCTGATTGGTTTATATTTCAGACTGTTCTGTTGGGGGATGGGTCTATAAATAAATTGAATTATGCAAATGAGATGTATTGTCCTTCATGTGTCAGTTAAATTATTTAGACATGAACAATTAGCATGACAGTGTCTCCAGCATGGGTGTCCGCACATTGGGGCAAATGGGGTAAGCTGACCCCACTCTGGAAAATCGGTGAGCGGAACAGACAGTTGAATATGGAAAAATCTTAACGTGTACAATTATGTTTCCTGAATTAAACAATTTGGGTCCGAATGACCCAGGGTTAGTTTCACACGAACATCAACTCCACTTCAAATGTAAACAAATCATGAATGCGGTTATTGCACAATTTATTTACTCTAAAAACATTGATTTAAACATGATTCATTCGTGCACAATCGAGGGCAAAAGTCAATCAATAAACATTTATTCAGTCCCTGAATAAGAAGTAAAGGCGACATGGGTCTCAGCCGAATGTCTCGATGATTGTTTTAATAAACATATTATTGTCGGTGTTGATCCGATCACTGTGAACGCTCATCATTCATAATCCTGAGAGCCATTCGTCAGTGTTAATAATATGATAATCACTTCAGGCACGGCTGGAAACAAATCCGTTTTTGTTTATCAAGTTAACAAAATCTGACTCATTCTGTTCGATGGATTCCTTCTAGTTCATGTAGTACCATGATATTGCGTCTTGTTCAAAATTACCGATTTGATAAAATTCGTCAATGGTTCGGACTGTATCTTTACAGTCTGAGCGATCGACGTTTTTGATGTGGTTCGGATGGAGTTGATATAACATGAACGATGGCATATACGATTCTGAAAATCGGCTTCATAGAGACTGGATTAGTGAGTCCATATACGGAATATATAATTGTGCGTCGATAGTATTCTCCACTGTTTCCACCAACATTTGCTCGGTGTACTTGACGGCCACATTGCCGTGGTATTGTCAATGGAACACCAATATCTTCGGCTGTTTTAAATGCCGAACCGAATATATCTTCCGCGAAAATCGAAACCGCATTTTCTTGAAGATTTGTGAACATCGATGTCAGATTATCGACGTGTTTTTGACATTGATCATGACTAATTGAACAGCCTGAGGTGCTTGCGTGATGGGCTCCACAATGGACAAATATTTGGCTATTATGTGGAGCGTTATCACAAATGTCACCGTTCCACTTGCAGTCCATAGCTGATGTCTGGCGTCTGGCGTCCTTTCGTATTATGTTCGTTTTGCGCTTAATATTCTAACTGACGGCGTATTTCGATGAAATGGTTAATGAAGATTTGTATGCTTTTATACTTTGCAGTCCACCTTGTTTAGCTTTACAATGGTGGGTTCGGAACTAGCCGTCTTCTCTTATGGCTCTCTCTGAAATACTTTATGATTGCTTTCACAGTTCCTATGGTATTACGTGCTTTGTAAACTGTATTTATATCATTTACAACAAGATAAATACGGTGAGCCGAACAATGTTAAACAATGCGATAGGATAATCGGCTTTAATACGGGCTTGTACACCATGTTCTTCTCAAACCATAGTCGAGCATCCATCGTATCCTTGGCCGCGTAGCTTGTTCAAGTTCCGACCGTACTTCTTGCACTATTTAACGATTAGTTTCTGTGTCAATTTCATCAAGTACTGTATATCCAAGGAACTCTTTTCTTATGACGAGTTTCTTTTCATCGAAAGATCTCAGTCCGATAGACCGTTGCTCCGTTCCTGAGATATTAGCAGTCTCATCCGCTAAGATTGAGAATCCAGTTGAATTGATAGCTGCAGTAACATCCCTCACAATCTCTTCACATATACTTATCAGTTCATTTTGGATTCGAACCGAGGTACATTTGGCATTGCCACGTGCATGTTCCATTTGTGTCTTCAATACATCAGCACCAGATTCGATTCGGAACGATAACAAATCATTCAAACTGCCGGATTTAGAATCTTTACCCTTAGTGCAATGTCATGGGTACCACAGAAGATAATGCTTGACAAAATTTGAATTAATTTTGCACAGTTCCTTTGAACATTTTTATTGAAGGAACTGTCCAATAAACTGTCGAAACGACGTTCTGGATTTGTCGTGTTGGCAAGGTCTTTTTTAGCATCCTTTTGAGATCGATGATATGATGCACTACTCATTCGTTTTTTCCCGGCGTTTTGAAAGTCGTTATATTTTCGACAAGATGCACTGATGAAGGCGCCTCGGTGAACAGGTTGTGGAAATAACACACATAGTTTACATTCCGGTCCTTGGAGGAGAGGCGAATACGCTAGCCACTAATATTGCGTCAACCAAGGATGGCGAAAACATCTATTTCCTTTGGAGTCTTGTCGAAAGTCGTAGTCAATTGGAGGTATGCATGCGTTTGTTAAACGGTTATGGCGGGTATCACTAGAGATGAGTCGATCGTTATTGACTTGCTTCCCGATATCCATATCATGGCACACTTGAACACTTCGAGCTGTTGGCGGTTGAGGATCGGGGGTAGCGCTGGTTAACGGTTCGGGTTCGGGTAAGCGCTGGATGACGCTTTAGGATCGAAGGCAGCGCTGGTTGACGGTTCGGAATATAGGAGTTGATTATCTGGCATGGGCCCCTTCGGCACAGATACGCCAAAACTGCAGTCGCGCTGTTTGATTGGAGGTGCTCCGTCGTCTTCATAGGAAGGCTTCGCGTCAGATTAACGCTTGGTGAAGTAATTCCTTATGTCAATTATATTACGTCGGATATATCTGATTCTGAAAATAGAGATGTTAAGTATGGATTAACAAGAGGCTCATAAAGCGAAGACGAGCGGTAAGATCAATTATATGATCAACATCATGATACAAGACTGTGGGAAGCCTTTACTACTTCTTTCGCGCCATGCGCTCCTCTATGGTAAGGCATCCAAAAGTTTCGTGAGAAGAGCGAAATCAGCAACATTTATAATCATGCACATTTTTCAATGTTATAACATCTGCGTCACTAGAATTATATTGTCTCAGCGTTAAATTAAACTGAACAGTATTATTACTAGATGGCTAAAATTATAGCGAAGTTCACTTGGGCGAGGTCGACGCGGGATTGAAATTTGATCCTACACGTACAACTGTGCAAGTCTTTTAATATAACGAAATACAAAAATAATTTCTGAAATTACCATTATATGTATATCATGACTATAACACCTCATAAGCAAAGGAAGTTAAGAAAATGTGTACTAACTGCTGTGAAGATTGTTTCAGGCTTGTCTGCAACAACAGCGTCTTAAGTAACGACGAACGACAAAGGACAACCGTTTTATTATTTGATAAGTTACAAGCCCCGTCATCCAGTATTTCAAGGAATTGAACACGTCATGATGACGTATTCAATACGTCATGTACATAGGCGGATACCTAAAATCGCCAATGTAAAGTCAATTCATTTGATGTTTTACACTTAACTAGATCTAAATCACCTATTTAAACTTGTCAAAGCATTCAAAATTACTAAAATCGTGCAGCTTCCAGAGGGTTTCCCCTCCCCTGGACAATAAAAACTATAAACTATGCACTTTTTTGGTATTATAAGAAGGTTTTTTGATGAAAGTATATAAGGCGTGACATGCTCGAGAAGTGGTTGTCAAAGCCCTAAAAATAATTAAAATCGTGAAGCTTCCGGGGGTCTTCGCCCACCCCCTCCGGACCCCCTAAACGATAAACTATGCACTTTTTTAGCATTATAACTAGGTACTTTGATGAAAGTATATAAGGCGTGACATGCTCGAGAGGTGGTTGTCAAAGCCTTCAAAATCAATAAAATCGTGGAGCTCCCTCGCTCCCCTGGGCCCCCTAGCAGGGCTTTGCCCGGACCCCAGCAAATCTTTCAATATCCCGTCCCCCACCCCCTCTAACCAGAAATCCTGGATCCGCCTGTACCAAAATTAAAACATTCGTTATGTTTTCTAGAAACTGCATGATGACGTAGGTACCTTCATGGAACTCAATGTAAATAAAATCTCCACTGTTAGCATCTTAAGTAGATGAAAAACATCTTCGAGGAAAAGACTTATACACAGATCCCGTCCTGAAACGGGGTCTTCCGATTCCTACCACGACTTACCTATCACATTAGCTATTGTGGGTTAAAAATATTGAATGTCTTCAGATGATGAGTGATGAATGATAAAAATTCTATATGAGAAAATTGCAAATGATCAAAGGAGAGAAAAACAATAGGTATTACCCACTCCAATACAGTCAATTTATCAATTGCAAATCCTAACTCGTTACCTTTCATATATACTTCATGATGCACCATTATCTGGCCTTATTCTTAAACTGTTCTACAAATCAGCCGGAAAAGGGGGCGGAACCCCACTCGACCTCCCTTGGATAATTCCTGCGGACGCCCATGGCACGGATGGTCGAGTGGTCTATGCGACAGACTTTTACTCAAGGGATTAGTGGTTCAAGCCCAGATGAGGGTTACTTTTTTTTCTTTGTTCAATTGTATTCTTGTTTTTACAAGAGCTTTTTAGATCCGATGTTTACATCTATTAATATACGCATCTAATGACAAATTTAAATATCTGCCAAAATCTGTGAAAATATCCCTACAAAGTAAGCTCATGTTTTCAAGGTTGACTATTCAGTTCTGAACTAAACTGAACTTTCAGTTGTTAAAAATGCTAATGAGAACTGCTATACACATAGACCATTCAATCAATCAACATCAGACTTCAGATGGCATTACCGAGCTTGTTAAAGGGACTTGTTCAATGTGTTGCAACTAAAAATGTTTTCCAAAATTCTACATTTAAAAATTTAAAAAAAATGTATTGATTATATTCAAACCAGTGAGATTGCACTCATAACTAAGTAACATGTTTAGCAACATATTGTTTTTTATAGATAACTGATGACTCAAAATTGGTAAAATTATACAGATTTTTAAATGCATTTCATCAATAATTTTGAAAATACTGTATTACTATAATATTTATTTATATATTTTTTGCTGCAAAATATTAAAGCCTGAGTGTTGTAGTGTTTGTGTATTAGATTTTGCCTCCAAAGGTCACTGGTTTAAATTCTAGGCAAGATTTTTTTTCAACCTTTTTCCTTGATTTTATAATTATTGATTTTATAATTATTTAAGTATATTCGAATTATAATTTATTTGTTCAACATTACATTTAATGACCTATTTTTAAAATACCAAAATATGTGGGTAATTCCATTTAAACTGTTTCACACTATTTTCAGAAAATGGTTTATACCATTATTATCAGCAAAATGTTATGTGCTATCAAGTTTCACCCTATTTTCAGAAAATGGTTTTTACCCTTGCTATCAGAGAAATGTAAACCTACATTAAAGATCTCTTGCTTTTTACTTTCCGTATGTATCTGAAGTGTGTTGTGGGCTTAAATAGCCAATACATCAAACATTTGCGAGTTTAAAGTTTTGTGCAGTGAATATTATACTGCGAAAGTCTTTATGCAACACATTCTGTTTTTATAGCATTGATTGTATTAATAAGAAGGGCCAATATAACAGTGAATAAACAATTTTTTAGTAGGAGGACAGTTCACAATAAATATTGAAAATGGCAACTTCTGTAAATGTAATTCATAAAAGTTCAGATCAGATTAATTCAGACCAGATGTATGTGAAAAAAAAGTCTGAGTTTAATGTGAAAATAGCAAGTGACACACGTCAGACTTGCTACGTCTCGGGTATTTGCATCTTGCCAAGTGGTGAGACCATTGTTGCAGACTATACTAATAAGAGAGTGAAGATGTTGGACAAGCCATACAATGTGTCAAGTGACTTTGAAGTAGATAGTAATCCGAAGGACATTTGCCAAGTCTCACCCTGTAAGGTGGCTGTAACTTTAAATAAAGCAGTTCAATTTATCAAAGTAAGCAACGGGAAGCTGGGGATTGAGTTTAGTTATGAAGATGGTTGTAAGTTCATAACGTTACAACATGCTGCCCTTGGCATTACTTTCCATAAGTGTGATTTGTATATCACCTCAGGCACTGCTCTCTACCTCTGCACCTTAAATTTGCGCAAATGGCTACTTAACCAATCCTTTTATGAGGATAATGAAGGTGGCATAATAGGTTAGATGTGTTGTTAATATATGAAATGTAAATTTCATTTTGTTAAAACATGTATATACAGTGTAAACCTGAGGGCTCAAACTCGCCAGGACAGACAACAAAAGTTCGAGCCAACCGGAATTGGGGCCAACCGATTTCTAATACACCTTGTTTACTAAGCTGAATCTGCAACATATTTACATCTCCAGTTGAAGAGAATTCATACTGAAAAAATTCCGTTTAGGCTAACTCGCCCTTGAGTCGATTTGCCCTTGAGTGGTACATTTTTATCTTTGTAGTTTTCAAAGATCAGTTTTGTTAAGCATGATTTGTGACGTTATTACGAAAAATTTATCCTTCATACTCAAACAAAAATAATTTTAAATGAAATGTTATATAAAATTTTATCTCATGATGAATTCGGATTCGTTAAAGTTCTAATTAGACGCTTCTTCTCGAAACGGAAAATTCAGAATTTTCAATTATCGATTATCTTTATACAATCGGCGTTTTGGTCAGATTCGTTTGACAGCATTCACAAATGACTTAAAATTGAAAACATAACCGTATTCTAAAATAATGAAAGGTAATTTACAGTGGTTGGCTCTATTGGTATTACAGTAACAAATGAATTACAACTCAATCATAGCCCTTGATGCGAACGCAATTCGCCCTTATGGCGAACATGAGTTTATGTAATGGCAGAGGCATACGGATGAGAATTAACCACATATTAATTCCAATTAACATGACTCAAGCTATAAAGAATCCCTCAACTTACAAACACCAAGAATCACACAATCTTTTATTTAGTTATGTCTGTACTTTTCTTCACCAAACTTGGTCAGAAGTTGTATCTAGACAATATCTAGGTCAAGTTCGAATATGGGTCATGCCGTGTCAAAAACTTAGTCATGGGGTCACTAAGTGCAATTCAAAGATTGAGCATGGTGTCCGCTTTCGAATTGAAGTAGTTTTCATCCGATTTTCACCAAATTTGGTCAGAAGTTGTGTATAGATGATATCTTGGTCAAGTTCAAATATGGGTCATGCCGGGTCAAAAACTAGGTCACGAGATCACTTCGTGCATTTCAAGCCGAAGCATTTAGCATGGTATCCGCTCTCCAATTGAAGTAGTTCTCATCCGATTTTAAACAAATATGGTCAGAAGTTGTGTGTAGAAAATATGTAGGTCAAGTTCAAATATTGGTCATGGTAAAGTTATAAAATTGTCCAAAACCTTCAAAAGGGCGTATCTTGTGAAAGTTGTGGCTCTCTTGTTATAACTTATTTTCGTCAACATGTTTATAAACGAGTAAACTTATACAATCAACACAAGGCTGTTACTGTACAATTTGCATTTTTAAAAATATAGGGACTGGATAACCAAATACATGCTAAATACAAATCTGTGTCAGTGTTAAGGGCGAATGTGTCCGACTCATGGGGGAATTCAGTCAGAATTGTTATTCAACTATTTTTCAATGAACATAAGATGGGAATCAAAAAGTCCATAGAACGTTCACTCAGAGCCTTTGATGATTTTTGCTATAGCGGCTCTCAACCACGGTTTGGGTTATAAAGCTGAGAGTTGAATTATTCCAACAAGGAATCAAATACTTATTTTTTAAATAGATTCCTATGATATTGCTTTGACAAATGTCAAAGCGTATTATAACTTTGTTGTAACAATGTACACTGGGTGCAAATGTCAATGTCATGAATAAATCATTGTTTATTTTATAATGTCATATAGCATTATCAATTTATAAATATATTGATAAGTTATAGGCATATTAGTAATTAATTTTATTATATTAAACTAATTACCTTTGTCATAAATTACATTTTGATTCTCAAGCATTTCGCGGTATTTTCTTTTTTCCGCCATCTTGAATGTTTATTATTAAATGAATTCATTAATTGAAATTGTGCTTAGTCATATGATGCCATTCATTGAATCGTGATCTTACTACGAGTATAAATAAGGCCAAACTGTCGTTTGGCTTCAGTACCTTTTGGGCAATCATAGAGAACAGATCGGATAAGAACGGTTCGTTTTGTAAATGAATTTCCAGATTGATAACTTGAGATTGTACTAGCGATTAGATAAAGAATACTTTAAGAAACATAGAATAACTTAATGTAAATAAAATCAATATTTTAATTACTCGATGTTGTCGATTTTACTTAGCTTCCAAGTAATTTGTGGTGCTGGCACCATCTGACGGCCATCAGACGGACCGGCATTACACTATGATAGTAAAAACTTGCACAAGCCTGATCACAAAGCTTTTTATAATATACATATACATACCGCTAACCCGTCCGACTCAAGGTTGAGTTACCCTAGTAGTGTACTACTTTCTTCTTTTGAATAAATAATAACAAAGTATATACCTCATATTTTTATGAATAAATACCTTAAAACCATTACACATTATTAAACAAATATAATATAATAAATTTACATGTATATTATATCAGCACGTATGTATGTAGCACATTTTCCGGCACATGTAAGAAACTTCACTAAAAACAAAACACGCATAAACACTATAAAAACATCGCCAACATATTTAACAGCGCATGTATTTATTTATTCGCTTGTTTTTGAATGGCATTATGTCAGCCTGTGTTTTGTTCATGACTTGTCGTATGGATACAAAATTTTCTATTCCATTAACTTGACATTACATGTGCTTTGTGTATCTACAAAAAGACCAGATTTTATACACATTAAACATTTTCCTGTACCAATAACGATTGAGAAAATAAAATGTATGCACTTATGGTGTGCCTTTAATCAAGCGTTCCTAATCGATTGACAGCGTTATGCGACCTGACGCGAGTTCGAGCCAAACCAACAAAAGAACATGTGAAAATTGTGACAAGGACTGAAAAAACAACAGCTCAAGCCATCCGATAATTTGACTCTCGCAAATTCGAGTGATCCAGCGGAATTTAATATGAATATAGCAATAAAAAATCGTTGTTTAAGGAAGAGTTCGAGCCGACCCGATATTCATGCCAAGCAAGTTCGAGCAATCGCTAGTTAATATAAATTGCCTCCATAATGTTGTTTGATGATTTTTGCTTTTGCAGACTCTCGGCTCTTGGCAGACTCTTCAGATATATTCTAAACGCCAAATAATACAGCTAGAGCCATCGGATTTCGACTGTATTATATTGTTAATATATTTATATATATTTATTTTTTTACACTAAATATAATCACCACCGTGCATATGTTAATGAACATTTTTATCTCATTGTTTTAAGTGTTAATGTCTGCAAGGCTAACCTGAGTATATAGATAATTGTTCATGCTTTGCAGTTTACAAATGTGCAGTCAGTCCTGATGGTGACTTTATCTATGTCACAAACTTTGCCCAGAACAAGCTCTTCACACTGGCCATAGATGGCACCCTGCTATCAACCTTCACTGACCCTGCACTTGAGGGGCCAAAAGGTGTACACGTCACACCCACAGGACAAGTCCTTGTATGTGGTATCAGATCCCATACTGTCATACAGGTCGATCGTGAGGGGAAAAATAAAATGGCAACTCTGGCTTCAGAGAAAGATGGACTGCGCTACCCAGTGTCAATCTGCTACAACACCAACACTGACCAGATCATTGTGGGACTATATGCTAGCAATACAATCCGTGTTATGGAATTGTAATAGCTCATTTACAATGTATGTGGATACACATTTTTATATAAACATAGTTATAAATGTAATTTCCGTTTTTTCTTTAAATGGCGCATTTAGTCAAAGCAATTTATATCTGGACGAGGCAAAAAAATATTCATACAGTTTAAATATCGTTTATTATTTTACAATTAAATAAACTTTATTTTGAAAAGTAAATTGTTTTAATGCTTTAAAGATCGTAGCAAGCATTATTTAAAAAAAATCATGTATGAAAACTGTCAACTAATCTTGAATTAAGAATGTGTGTAAAATCTGCACTGTTTTGTGTGTTTTTTTATAATTTTTAATGTAATGGTACTAAATTTAACTATTTTTGGACTAGCTCGGTATGTGTCTGTGTTGATCTTTCTTAACGAACGAAACAAAAAGTCAGGGTAAGCAAATACAAAAAAAAACATGGGCTTGTTATTGGAATTGGTGTTGCGCGTGGACCATGAGCAGAGAGAATAGTTTGAAGAAATGTAAAACATTACATTCTGGCAATTTTGAAGCAATACACAAGTTGCATTGGTTAAATATGGTGTATTCGCAGCCACCCCCCCCCCCCCCCTTTAAAACCCTCATCCCAAAGTCGGTTAGAGTTCTCCACTCAATGGCTCTCTGCCAGCAATTTCGAAACTTCATTTCAGCCACAAGGGCCTGAAAGAGGAAGGTTGCGCCCACACTGTCGTTTGTCAATTTAGCCATTTGAGAAAATATTTTAAAAAAATGCTCAAACAAATTGTGATTTGCGAAAATGCTATAATCACGTTAAACTGTTCTTGAATACGTGTGCCAATTTTATTCCCGACTGGTTTTCTATCATCTTCTTTTTGTTTAATTGCAGTTGTAAGCATTTAAACAGTAAGAGGTAACTGGTTCTCACCAGAATATGCGACCTCCTATGACCTTATTGTTTTTGAAGTGCACATGTTAGCCAATCAACATTGAGCTCGCTGACACCTGACATAACGTATTTGAATGAAACCTCTTGGGTAGAGCAATCGTGTAATAAGACAAGCATGGTATAGACAAAATTTGTCTGAAAAAAATATTAAAGGTCATTCATTTTATGCCATTGATATTCACTCTATAACTTGAATATGCAGTACCGGTAATATTTGTAATATTTCCCAAAAAGATTGGTTCATTGCAAAAACGTGTTATGAAATAAATCAATGAAAAGAAGTATGATAATAATTTATTTAAAAGCTGAGTATTACAAACCTTTCTGTCGAGTATCGATCTTAATTTATTACCGATAATAAGTAAATCATTACGGACAAATCAAAACCTTACTGAAAGCGTAATAATTTTATCAAATGAATGTGTTTAAAACATTTTCAGTTGTGAATTCATAATACAGGTACAGCAATTCATTTAGTTTGCTATAAAAATGGCAACAAATCACATGTCAGTTTAGTTGCTGAAATGGCGTTAAGAGTCCTCTGGGCAATAATTTTTCTGACAAAAAACCCCAACAATCTTAAACAACAAAGCATTAGAGAATTTTAAGAGTCATGAACAGTTATTGACATGTGGCTCCGCATTAACAAATAAACACAATTTATCTAATTAATCTATGAGTTTAGGAGCAGAAGTCAAATACATTCACTGTTGGTAGCAGTATATTGGAGAAATAACATGCTTAGTCTAAAGGTTAGAGTTTTGAAATGGAGATAGTGCAAATCTTTGATACTTTGATGTTATTCTACGTTGATAGCAGGATTTATTTGTAATGTATGTGATCAATCAATATGTGCTTTAATTGATCGATCTTGTAACAAATGAGCTATTGGGATATGCCTGTAGTTGTGTGTATTATAACTATGCAAAGTGTACTTCCATGTATTAAATGAATGATGTTATTCTACTTTGACATGTATAATTGTCATGACATGTTATATTGACAACTGTATGCAAGATTATGATAAGTGATAATATGTGCTTTGTTATCATTAAATGACATTTAAAAAATACACTAGTTAATATTTTTCATTTTGTTACCTGTCACAACCGACAAACGAAAACTGGTTGGCTCAAAAACATTCAGTGTGAGCTCTGTGTAGGAAGGTATTATAAGGTGACTTTGACCTTAAATGCAAACAATCTTAATCACATATAATAATGGCATTTTATTTCATAACACACCATAATATACCGTCCTAACGCTGTTCCATCCCCTTGTGATTTAAGCTCCCTTGGGCAACTGAGATACTTCGCCAGCGATCTAATTGACAACTTCGACATATCTTTTCTGCTTGCTCTAATTCAGCTTAATACTGTATTTCCAAGGAGTATCTGACGTTTAACATGTTGCGGTATCTTACAAGAAAAACGCATATCATGAGTTGATACTTTGTCAAAGTTTTTGGTGACATAGTGGTGGTCCGGGTATCGATAGATAGCGCTGAACTTGGGTTCGTATTTTCATTCTCTGAATTGCTCTCATTTTGTTATTGACGTTTTTTCAGTTCAAGGTGTTTTGCCTGCAATTTGTTACACTCCTGTCTCTTCTTTTTAAGAGCCATTGTCACTCGCATTCTTGCTCCCGCCTTTCGTCTTGGAAACAGCATGTTAACCACAAGTTCTTATAAATATTGGGTGCATTAACATAGACGAAATTTCACGCGCACAAGTCCTCCCGTTCATCATGTTAAATGTACACGATCTTCAACAATAGACAAATTAATAATATTAATACATGCCATGGCCAATGCGTCCCAACAATCTATACCAGAGTTCAAGCTTCATTTTTATATTACAACGGGTATTTGAACAATATATACATACTTTTTCTACTATGGAATTTTCGCATAAGCTGTTAAACACTGGTGAATTATAAACAGGCTAATCAGTTTGCACAGGAAGATGCGGTGGTTATCATTCTTAGCGTAGTAAAGAGCGGACCGACTTGCAAAACTTGCTCTTAACCTTAGTTGTTCGCAAGCTAACAACTAAAAAACCGAGTACGTATGCCGAATACTGTTGTTCACGGAACATTATTGTATTTCATCTAATGGAACCACATATATCTCAGAGACGTGAAGAATCACATGAAAATTATGATTTAAGCAAGTTAAAATGTATATAATATTATTCATATAGCTACTGAAAAACACGCTAGGACGCATAGGCGTTTACAAGTAACTGAAAACAAGATCTTAACTACAATGTAAAGCCTGTTGTTCATGAATATTCCTTATTCTTGATCATACAAATAGTTTTTCGAAAAGGCTTGATGTATAATACATTGCATATTGCAAAACATTTAAAATGGCAGGAAAATAATATGATCGGAAGATATACGTATTAAATATCCTTGTATAATGACACAACAGGCCACCATGGCATGCAACTGTTTGTCCTTAACTGTTAATACTCTGTTGGTTAGTCGTTGGAAATTTTACACATTCGATAAGTATCTTCTTTCTGTCAAGGACAATTAAGAAACTATATTCAGCCTGCTGGTATGCAAAATGTTTTAATGTAGAGAAGGCTTTGCTGTGATATTGAATTTATCAGTCCGTGATTCCCGGGCGTTGTATCAGATTGCAAAGATACAATGCGTATGCAACTGTTTGTTTGAAAACTAAGGACTCACTGTTATGTTTTCAGCGCTAACATGCACGTAGGCCATACTTAAGTACGGTATACTTTTTCACAATGAAATTGAGGCCTTGACATAAATTATTGCATTTTAAGTGGGTTTTAACATGCGATTTAGTTGCAGTTTCATAACATGTAACCGCTGCGTGCTGTAAACATAAAGCTTGTTATATGACCCGCGGGAAAAAAAACTAGTCCTGTTAAAGCGAATTTACACATTTGAATTATATAAGAAAACGAATGAGGTTTTTGCCAACATATGACGGTGTGCTTCCGCATTTACATGTGGTACTACATGTTGGTGCTCTATTATTCACATATCCATAATACTTATAATGAGTATATGGAACAGACGATCATATAAAGTACAACATGGTAGATAATAAGACGATACTTAATGTCATTTGCAGTACATACAATCGACACTTTTTAATGAAAAAAAAAACATAATAAATTGCAACATGAATTCAAAACCATAAATAAATATAATTAAAAATGTTTTGTGTTTCTATTATACAATTACTCGATTGTATTAGGCTTGTTTCAAACAGAAAATGATAAATCATCGCACTTAATAAAAGACCTAATCCTGTCTTGTGTATATACCAGTAAAGTATGTCTAGCAGGAAAAGAATATAAATACACATCTAAAAAACTTTAAGTGTGTTATCAATAAGGTAAATAATGGCCAGCTTGTAAGGGAATTTTCTTGTCTTTTCTTTATTTTAGAGTGTGCAAATCTGATATCAGTTAAACAATCGGTTTTTTCCAGTTCCTAAAATTGGAATAACCACGATACCATGCAAAACAAATTCTCACCCTCTTCCATATATGGCCTATTTGCATGTATTTTATCAAACCCGGTAATGAACCTGACATAACAAACCTTTCAATCGAATACATTATAGAATCAAGAGAGCGCACAATTTCAATGGAAAGAATGGAAAAACGTATAATTGTATCGTTGCTAAGCGCCCAATACCTAACACCTAACGCAACAACTAATAATCCTTTTTATCCTATATATTCCCTTAGTATCGGGAGCTACCGCCCCCAAACCCCGCTTTGTCGATAGTGGTAAACAACTGCGTACCGTTTGAGTGCAATCTAGCCTAAAAAACAACAACAACACGCAATGGATCCGACGATGAGCGGAAAGTGTTGAATGATTGTGAATTTAGAGGAAGGTAGTTCTGTAAGCAGTGTTTGTAGTTTTTTTTCACCGGCCTTTTGATTATTATATCATGGGTCGATGTAGGGTACCCTGTTTTTCCAGTAATTTCCCTTGTTTACTGGAAAATGAGCGGGTCCGGGGTCTGCTGCGTTTCATTCCTGTAGTCTTTATACTATCGATATATAGGGGTATTTTTTATTTAGCCATAAGATTAGCTTTATGGATAGAATTTCAAACTCCTGTGATTAAACATATAGCAATTGCGTTTCTTTGCATTTGTTCAAGTTTCTTGTTTTATCTGGACAGGGAACATGATCAGTACGTATGTATTTCAAAGTTTAAATAGGAATTATGCTCTGTGTGCCTAAGTTCGATCACGTTAAACTTTGTCTCTGCGCATGCTCGATATCAACAACGATTACTGAAAACGTGCTATGGTATTTAGACAGAGTATTCAAAACTGTATCCAAATCTGCCAAAAAATGAAATATAAACAAACAAAACGGTCGTAAACGGTTAAAAACTATCTATTACCTCACATCATATATTTTGAAGATTACTGTAATGTGTGTCTTAAATATTTATCAAAATTAACAACAACTAACAATTAAGAAGGTAACAGAAAAGAACATTAAACACTCATAAACACACATTTGTAAAATTACCAAACATATTTACATTATGATACGATATTTTTCCTAAACACAATGTGGACATAGGAATGTCTCACCCCTTCTAAAAGTCAGTTTTTCGTGGAAATTGCGCTGCAGTAAATTGCTTAAATTTAACAAGAAACGTCTTTATTTACGTCTATTATCTTAAAATGTTATGCGCTGATCTAATTTATGAATGCCCTCTAATGAGCCCCATGTAAACAAAGCGCTTATTTACGGAGAATTGTATTACCTCCCCTGAATACTGCAGCGTCCCTGGCAATTTAGAAAAGAGTATTTTGATGGATTTTTTATAACTTAATGGTGATTTAAATAATATAAGTGCGATAAATGCATGAAAAATGAGGTATCGATAATTGACATAATTTAAGCTTTGTTATTCATAAAGACCTGTTTAAACCGCATTTTTACCAGAGGTTGACGGAATTACGACTTCTGTTATGAGTTTTCGCAGGAAGGCTGGCGCGTGATGTAAGTGCTGGTATTCGGAAATACGTCATAAAAAACTGATCGAACTTAGGCACCTGATCGAAATTAGGCACACAGAGGATAATGTATTAAAAAAGGAACTGTTCCTTACCAATGTAATTTAACAAACCTTTCTTCTAAATTTACAGACAAACCGTATTTTATATGCTTGTAGCAAAAACAAACATTGTCTCCTTTTGTATTTTAAGACTATATACAATATAAATTGCGTATAAAAATCTACCATTTTTATAGGTGTACTTTGTTCAATAAAAGAAATGCGTGCGCTTAAACATGACACAGTAACGAACCTGTCAAAATGACATAATTATTCGAGTTTAAATTTTGATTTTGTTTTGTTATGCATCTTAAAAAACTTGTTAAACTTAGTTTCTATTTAGGTTTTGTAAACTTTGAAGCGCCTAGATATTACAAATTCGTTGCACGATTTAAAGAAAAGCTCGCAGACATGGCATACATGGAATTATATCATGTTATTAAGAATCAATGATGTAGGTCTTTATATTTTCAATAAAAATGATACTGTTTTATCTGTGATTCTCTAGTCACACTATGAGTATATCGTTCATTTTTGGTTGTGTATTATTTCCTGACATGTTATATGATTAGGTATTACCCAGAGATTTCAATTGAAGCAGACTCCTGCTTTTTGATGCAAGCAGTTGCAATTGTGTCATTTTTCACTCCTCCAAATGATATTCCTTGCATCATTTTTATGCAAATGTTACTGGCGCCATCTGATCTATATTTCCTTAGTAAGATTAAAGAAGAGTGCATGAACATTTTTTCCAGTCAATATTAAAGAATTCTGAGTTCCATTTTTGTATGACAAACTGGATTGTCACAGTTTTTAATTAATATTTTATAAGTATGTTTCTCTTCTTAAGGGCTTTTTACTATTTTCTTAATGTAAGTTTGTAATATAATGTAATATAGGTCATTGAGATTTGTTTGGTCAACATATTCCCTGCACACATTTTACCAGTATTAAATATTGTTTTTAAACCTATTAATGATTAAACCAGTGAATAACAATTCCCTTCGCCTTACACTTATTCCTTTAGCCATGTTATTTTCATGTTGAAAGTAGCATACAATTTCCCCCTTTAACAACCCTGTTTTTAAGTCTTATTATATGTAGCAGGGGTTTATATTTACAAGGTAGAGAACTATGTGTAAGCGGCCCGGATAGCTCAGTCGGTAGAGCGTTCGCACGGAATGCGGAGGTTCCGGGTTGGAGTCCCGGTCTGGCTGCATATTTTCTCACCTTGGTTACATTGGCGCCCCTGCTACATATACTTAAAATGCAGAACCGTTTTTCGTTTTGTTTGTTTACCTGTTTATCCGATAGTGCTATACCGTCCCGAACAAAATACAACTCTTGTTTGCTCTTAATTACAAAAAGACCCAATTGACAAATTGATGGTTTTGATTTTTTTCGTCGCACACTAGAAAACTACAACAATATTACACATTATTAAGCATATAACACTTTTGGCATAGGTATGCTTGAAAATATGTGTTCATTTATGAAAAATCATTGTTGAGAATTGATAAAAATTAAGAAGAGTTAAAATACTGTTGGTCTATTAATCTGTTGTTGTTTTTTTAAATGCGTGTCTATTCTAAACGTGAATCAATTTCTTAGGATATTTTACACATAATTGTACATGACAGTCAGGACAGTTGCTTGGTTACAGCGGTAGCTTTTTGATCCGCACCAAGCACGTTCAAATCCCAGTAGCGCCTAGATTTATTAATTAATTTGTTTAAGTTACAGCTGCGATAGTTTCTATATATTTGTTTTTGCTACTTTAATTATTCTGTGTTAAACTTCAAAATCTAAAAAAAAATGTAACAATTCCCTTAAAAGCCATAGACAGATTTGAAAAAAAAAAATAGTGCCAATATCTGCCAACTTGAGGTTAAGGTCACACAGGTCAACCAGTAAGTCAATGAAATTGAACATTTAGCTCAGAATATTGCCTCAATGTTCGACTAAAATGACAACGAATTGAAAGTCTTCAAAAATGTGCACTTAGCTGTGAAGAAGCAAAAATCATATAAAGTGACATCAAGTTTCATGGTTTACTCTTATGTTTTACGGGATACCAGAAGCAGATGTATGTCAGACTGAAGGCTATTCTAAAGTCCTCATCAAAGTCGCAAATATGTTCATACAGCTAGATGGTCTGTTTACTTTAAACTCAGCGCACCACAAAGGCCAACGAGGTCAGACCCCGCACAATAGAGCCTGACCTATTGTGGCTAAATTGCACTATGATAAAACAAGAGCTTTCACCATAGTATGACATATGCCCCCTATAAACGCATTGATAGAAGTTATGAGCATTTTTCGGAACCTAAACGCAGATTTCGAAACCTAAACGCGGACCCTGAATTCAAGGTCAAGGTCACAGGGGTCAAAATTTGTGCGCGTATGGAAAGGCCTTGTCCATATACACCTGTATACCAAATATGAAGGTTACATCTGAAGCGACATATAAGTTATGAGCATTTTTCGAAACCTAAACGCAAAGTGTGACGGACAGATGGACGGGCAGACAGACGGACGGAAAGACAGACGGACAGTGCAATCACTATAAGCCCTCCTTCGGGGGCATAAAAAGAAGGTTGTCAGGAGTGCTTTGCTCGAGGCCAACACCCAGCGACAGTACAAAGCCACGAACACCAAAGTGTGCCCCAAACTGCCAAAAGACGTGCCAGACTTGCAGAAGTCTTAATTTGAACACATGCGACGCGCCATAGGGAAAACATACATAATTGGAAATCAATAGACACCTGCAACCTATGACTATTAGGGACATCATAGTAGCACGCCATATGTGTATCCTGGAATATAAAATGACTTTGACAAAAACTAGCAGATTCAGACATTAAATTCTTAATAAATGAATATGACGTTGTTTTTTTTATGTAAAACATGGATCCCTTCCTGCTGTAAGCATATTTATGGACGCATGAAACAGAACCAATCAGGCCATTGCAGTGGTGGCATTTAATTGTATCCTTATGCTATGAAAAGCTACATTGTACATTTCAGTAACCTTCCTCCCAGTGTAACCCCACAAATGATCAGATGGATAACATTTATTTTTTATGGACAACAAATATCATTTGTACACTATATATTTAACAATGCAAAAAGTAGTCCCAACCTGCTTGCAGCATAGTAAAATATAGTTTTCATTTAAATTATAAGATTGTTTGTACATTCATGGTATGATCCAAATAATTATTTCTGCAGTGAACTTAAAATATTTCTAAGCAACTATTTGACATTCTGATACATTAATATTAAGTCAACAACTCTGGCAAGGGCCCGCATCTTTCAATTACTGAGCATTTTAACTCCAAATCGAGTGTCAAAAAAGGTAAGTGACTAATGTGTTTACATTTTAGCAGTATCTACCCTGCCCGAAATGTGTGGAAACAGTGACTGCAGTAATACAAGTTGTTAACATGTTATGGTTTATAAACATCAAACCTGTAAAAATCAAAAATGGAAATATTTATATAAAATATTAAAAACTCGTGTATCATTGTCTACAGGCATTCTGCTTTATAGTTTGTATATTTTCAACCAATTCTACCTAAGAAATGGGCTCACGAGCATAACAATTAAACTAAAGCTTTTCATGCCATCATGCTTGAATAAATAGGTTTAAATCAGTATCCACCTATCTTAGTTTTATCACTACTTTATTCTACCCCAGCACATGCTCAGTTGACCTTCTGTACATTTATTTACAAAGTTTATAAGATATTCTTCAAAGTATTGAATTACAGTTAAATTTAGACATGTTATTTCTCAATCTTGGATTATTATGAGTATCATCCAAGATTTAAGAGTAATGTTGATTACTCAATCTGAGATGCAGATGAGTATGCAGTTTCGTTTAGTGAGACCTTGATTTTACTCAATTTTGTCAATTTACTTATTTATTCGCAATTTTTCTTCAAGATTTAAGAGAAATGTTGATTACTCAATCTGAGACGCAGATGAGTATGCAGTTTCGTTTAGTGAGACCTTGATTTAACTCAATTTTGTCAATTGAAATTTTTTAAACAGGTTGAACTCTGGAGTGAACATTTTTATTTAAATGCGTAAATGCCGTTTTGAACAGAACTTTGAGTTGATAAAAATGCAGCTCAGAACTGTTATAAACACGCACCAATCAATACATCTGTATCAGACAATTTGCAACTTACAGTGACAGTGACTTGTTCACAGTGTTGCAAATGACAATTTTGCTGAAAAATTGTCTTAGATTAAAATGATTATATTCAAGCAATCTATAATTAACTCATAACTAAGAAAAAATAATTGCCATATTGTTTTGTTTACCGATAATCATGAATCAAAATTGAAACAAATTAAATTGTTTGAAATGAATTATGCATTTTATATTTTTTTAGCTCATCTATTTTTTGAATAAAAAAATGACCTATTGTCATCACCTTGGCGTCGGCGTTGGCGTCGGTGTCCGGTTAAGTTTTGCGTTTAGGTCCACTTTTCTCAGAAAGTATAAATGCTATTGCATTCAAACTTGGTACACTTACTTACTATCATGAGGGGACTGGGCAAGCACAGTTAGATAACTCTGGCGTGCATTTTGACAGAATTATGTGCCCTTTTTATACTTAGAAAATTGAAAATTTTGGTTAAGTTTTGTGTTTAGGTCTATTTTATTCTTAAGTATCAAAACTATTGCTTTCATACTTGCAACACTTACTAGCATACGGGGACTGTGCAGGCAAAGTTATGTAACTCTGACTGGCATTTTGACAGAATCATGTGCCCTTTTTATACTTAGAAAATTGAAAATTTGGTTAAGTTTTGTGTTTAGGTCCACTTTATTCCTACAGTATCAAAGCTATTGCTTTCATATATTGCAACACTTATTAACTATCATAAGGGGACTGTGCAGGCAAAGTTATGTAACTCTGACTGGCATTTGGACGGAATAATTGGCCCTTTATACTTAGGAAATTGAAAATTTTGTTAAGTTTTGTGTTTTGGTCCACTTTTCCCCTAAAGTATCATAGATATTGCTTTCATACTTGGAACACTCGCAAACTATCATAAGGGGACAGTAAAAGGACAAGTTGCATAACTCTGGTTGTCATTTTTACGGAATTATGGCCCTTTTTTGACTAAGTAACTTTGAATATATAGTTAAATTGTGTGTAACTTTGAATATATAGTTAAATTTTGTGTTTTGATCCTTTTTACTTCTAAAGTATCAAGGCTATTGCTTTCAAACTTCAAATACTTTCATGCTATCATGAGGTTACTGAACCTGGCAAGTTGAATTTTACCTTGACCTTTGAATGACCTTGACTCTCAAGGTAAAATTATTAAATTTTGCTAAAATTGCCATAACTTCTTTATTTATGATTAGATTTGATTGATACTTTGACAAAACTACTCTTACCTGACATACCACAATAGACTCCACCCAAACCATCCCCCGTGCACTCCCCCCCCCCCCCCCCCCCCGAATTCCCCCCCCCCCCCGAATCCTCCCCCCTATTTTTTTAAAGATCATCTCACAAATGACCACCACACCCTCAAACTATACCCCCGCCCCACCCCCTCCCCCACCCCAATTTTGAAACGGTTAAAAAACACAAATATTTATTTTTATTATTTTATTTTTGAAATACCGTCCAACCATCGCACCCAATAATCCCCCCCCCCTCCCGTATTTTTTTTTTTCATTTTTGCATTTTTTTTCGCATTTTTGGAAGATAATGTAATAAATATCCACACACCCACACTATACACCCCTCTTCACTCCGCCTCTCCCTCCTTTGTGATTGAAATTGAGAGTCCCTTCACCTTTAAAAAGAAAATAGATGAGCGGTCTGCACCCGCAAGGCGGTGCTCTTGTTTGAAAATGTGTGTATTACTAACAAAGTGTTTAAATTAGCTTGAGTGGTGAAGTGGTATTGTCTAAGACTATACGTTCAAAGGACACTGGTTTGATAATGATAAAAATTTATTCAAAATATATGAAATTTATTAAAATTTACATGAAATGACTTTTTGAATTACTAAAATCTGTGAACAAGTCCATTTAAACGCTGACATCCTATTTTTAGAAAATAATGTACATCCATATTATCAGAAAAATGTAATACGCAATAAAGTGTCACCCTATTTTCAGAAAATGGCCTATGCACATATTATCTGCAAAATGGTAACGTGATACACAATCTTTTAGTATCTTGACAATGGACTTTGTACTTTGGTGTGTATTAAAACAGCCAACATAATTCATTCTCTGTCAGATTGAAACTTAGTTCATTGGTTATTTATAATATTAGCTTAAAACTGTGTGTGTCTTTATGAAACACATTCTGGTTTTGATAACCTTTATTGTATTCTATTAAAGGAGTGAAAATAATACAAAACTTTTTTAATTACAGGACAGTTCATAATACCTATTGCAAATTGCAACGTCTCTAAGTACAGTTCATACAAGTTCAGATTTAGTGAGGGACTATTCTTGTTGTGCTTGCGAAAGTAAAAATATCAAAGAAAGTGCTGAATTTTTCTGTGAAACATGTTTGAAGTGTTTTTGTAAAAAATGTCTTTATTATCATGATAAATTATATGTAAATCATTTGAAATATGGAAGAGGAGAAACAAATAAATGGCCCCTAGCAAAGACAATGGAGGATTTGCTACTGAAATGTGATGTTCACAACAACAAGAAACTGAAAATGTTCTGCCAAGACCACAGTCAGCTGTGCTGCTCGGATTGTGTTTTACTGAATCACAGGTAAGAGACATTCAGTCATAAAGTCCCATGGAGTTGAAAGGGATCACATTTATAAAAGGTATGTTTATATCACTTGCATTAATCAATTATCTTGATTATGTAACAATTTAAGTTAAGTTTTTAAAGCATTTTAATAGTTGTTCTTTTATCAATCTTGAAATGGTGAAAGTATAATATTTGAGGACATTTTTGCTCGACGTCAACGTCGCCAAGATTACAAAACGGGGCATTCATTGTTTGTTATGCAAAATCTTCAATTGATAATTGTATTCACTGATAGGTGACAACTCTACACTAAATAAGACTCCAAATGTTTTTTAATGAAAATCCCGCTTTTTAATCTTACCAATCTGACCATGTTTTCTGTTTTATCTTAATATTTAATGTCAAATTTATCATTATGATTTATGTTGCTATTTCAGAAAATGTACAAATCTGGCTCTCATTTCTGATTCCGTCAAAAAGCTGTCGGTGAATAGGCATCAGTTGTCAAACAAAATTAAAACAGTTCTTACTAAACTAAATAAGTTATAGATAACTCAAGAGGCCGGCATTCAGTCTGTTGATGGATCATACACTAAAAAACAGCAAGAAATCAGAGAGATGCGTAAGAAATTAAATGCTGCTTTGGATAAACTTGAAAATACAACCTTGAAAGATCTGGATGAAATTAGGACCGCTTTGAAAACATCTCTAAAGAAAGATGTTGACAACTGCAGCAGACTGAAGGATGAACTTCAACTGCTAGGTGAAGCTGTACAGGACCTTCATGAAAACAGCAAGAGAGAAATCGAGTTCATATCGGGCAGGAAATGTCTTGACAAAATACAGGAGTCACAGTCATATCTAAAGGAAACCCCAGTGAAGGTTCAGTGTTCCATAATATTCAAGGAAAACATTGACATTATGAAGAACCTGTCTAAACATTTCAATCTGGGGAAGATTGTAGAAAGTATGCAGTCTCTCAGACTGGAGATGATTCCAGCCCAGGTTGTGAGTTTGAAGAGGAAGTCTGACGATTATGTGAAAGCATGTAAGTGTGCACCGACACAACTTCTTACAAATGACCATTTCCTCGGAATGTGCTGCCCGGCAAGTGGGAAATTTCCATTTGAAATTGATCCATATGATTCCATTTAAAACAAGCATCATACAAACTGTCTTCTGATCTCGAATGGATACTGTGTAAAAAATGTGCTCTTATACAGTTTCTGAGATATAGCCCTGAAACTATGTGACAGACAGACGCCGAGACGGACCGACTAACAGACTGACAGACAGACACATAGACTGATGGACAACGGCAATAGTATATCCCTTTACCTTTTATCGTTGTTGGATTGCAATTGGTTTTGAAAGTGTATATGAGCATAGAAAATACAACGAAGAAATGTAAACCTTACTTTATACTTTAAAAATATGACATTCTGGCATTTGGAATAATAAACTGGTGGTATTGATTTAACATGGTGTTAGAGCCCCCGTTTTGGCATGTCTCACACTAAGTTTGGTCAGAGTTCTGCAACCAATGGCTTTCCCTTCAATTTCAAAAGTTCATTTCAGAAAAAAGGGACTTGTAATGGTATGCAGTGCACACACTGTTCGCCATTTGTGAATATATTGAAAATGTGTTTAAAACAAATTTTGATTTGAAAAAGTCTCTAAAAAGGTGCATTAAGGTGATGAATTGTCACTGTTGGTTGCAATATCTTGAAAAAAGACTGCATGAGGAAACATTCTAACTCTAAAGGTAAGAGTTTTGAAATGAAGCAAGGCAAATCTTGTTGTTCTATGTAGGTAGAATGAGTGGTTGGTAATACACTATACGTGGTCAAGGGAGCTTACATTGTATATGCCATTGATCTTT
The DNA here is from genome assembly GCF_020536995.1 of Dreissena polymorpha. Lineage (NCBI taxonomy): Eukaryota > Metazoa > Mollusca > Bivalvia > Myida > Dreissenidae > Dreissena > Dreissena polymorpha. The sequence goes on from NC_068364.1 coordinate 38,750,118, forward strand.
GTTGTTAAAAATAAGATCCATGATATTTCTCTCATTATTTCGGCTATTATCAGGAAATGTGTGCTTCTGTGAAGCAAATTAATGATGTTTTGAACTTTGACATATACAATTGTCATGATTGACTATTAAGGTAACAACTGCATGTTACATTATGATACTTGACAATATGAGCTTTTTATCATTTATTTAATAAATGAAATTTGTATGCCCCCGAAGAAGGGCATATAGTGATCAGACCGTCTGTTCGTCTCTCTGTCTTTCTTTCCGTCACACTTTGCATTAAGGTTTCGCATTTAGGTTTCGAAAAATGCTCATATCTTCTATGTCCCTTCACATAGCAACTTGATATTTGGCATGCATCTGTATTTCATGGAGCTGCACATTTTGAGTGTTAAAAGGTCAAGGTCATTCTTCAAGGTCAAAGGTAAAAAAACCTGTATCAAAGCGGCGCAGTAGGGGGTATTGTGTTTCTGACAAACACATCTCTTGTTTTAAAATGCGATATTTAATATTTTTATTTGATTGCAAGTTTCCGCAAGCCAAAACAGAAATTATTGTCAAGTGTGATCCATGTGTTGGTTGTTGCAATAATTCAACTCTCAGCATAACCCAAAGGGTTGCTGAGAGTTGCAATACGCCGTCTTTTGTCTAAAGGTACACAATGTGATCACCACTGCAAAAGCTAAGGGACACTGATACTGCAAGAATTAATCAATTTACTTGTCTAAAGCACAAACTCATGCAAATGGTGCCATTTAAGCAAGAAATAATTGCTTTTTATTTACTTTGTTATTCTTTTGTACGCTCTATCTACCATATTAGAAAACTGTGATGTTGCCTAAAAGTGTCGCTATCGGTTAGGTTGCAGAACACCAATCTTTTGCACATAGTGATATTTGATGTAACATAAGTTGATAACGATGTCGAATATTTACACTGTTCCAAATTTCAAAATTGTTGGCAAGAATAGTGTTGAAATATCGTCGTGTTTGTTAAGGTTACATGCAAAGGATAACCTCCGTAGGCTGCCATTCAGGTAAATTTAATTTGTTCGTTGTAATTTTTAGTATATGAACTCAATTTAGACTGCTTTGTCTGATGCCATCGGGACATGGTGGACATTTGTTATCAGAACAGTTACCAGGTGGTCATCATTTCATAATATAGATTATCAAGGATGGTCTGTTCTGTTGCTCGCACAGTCTGCTTGTCAGATATTTCAACAGTTACAATAATAAATATCAAATGTTAGGTCCTATCAGTGTCTTTCCACACATCCAAATATGGAAGGGTGGGCAGATTTGTAAAAAAAAGCCAGGTTCAGTGAGAAGCTGGGGAGAGTTGGTGGCAGTTCGAGAGAGAACGGATTTTACCTAAAATGTGAAGACAGTTAACAAATAAACATTATTGTTGTATATATTTATTCTCGTAGTGTGTAAATAAAATGAAGAGTTATATACTGTGTTGTGAAGTTATGAAATTCCTCCCTTGAAAATTGTAACAGTGTTTTTTGAAGTTAATTCATTGCTTTCCTTAATTGGTAATGAGCGATGTCTGTTTAGTGATGCGCACGGAATCTCTGAACTGAACTGCGATTGCGTTTATGAAAGGGTGCATATGGGAGTACTTTAATATGGACTACCCGTTAGGGGTGGTATAATAAGGTGAATTTGACCTTAAATACTCTACTACAGCCAAGATTTGGAAATTCAGGCAAAGGTGTTTCTCGACTTGGCAATTAAGGTGTCACTGTGCTTAAAGCCCGTAGGGTAAAAAAATCGTATGTTCGTTAATACATGTATGTAGAGACGTAGATATATACGTCCCTGCTGTATGCCAGCTGTTTTGTTATTACTTGGAAACATTTCACGTCAAAACATCCGCCAATTATAGATCGTCTCTATTGTCGGCAACCTCAATTGCCAACCATGTAGATTAATCGATTAATTTCATTTTTTTGACCGGAAATTAGCTCGCCATGGCGTACGATTTGTGGAATATAAAACCACGTTTTACAAATCAATGCGCTTAATTTGAACATAAATATTCTGTCCATTTAATAAAATCATGTATATCATTATGTTTTTTTCAAATTGTGCACTGAACAAGTAGTCATCTGATACAAATTATTTAGAATCTTATCTGATGAGTTATATGTTAGGTTTAGTTTACACTAAATTCAAAAGGTTCAGTGCCCATATGGTGCCATTATGAAACGGTCAATTTTGTAGGCATTTTCGAAGCGAAAGTAATACAAGAAATATAAATAACACTGATAATTTAAAAAGTTCTACAAGTGTTTAGAAAACAACAAAAGAAGCCTGCGATAATAAAATTCTGACAAGTTTTTTCTTTAAACATAGTCTGTTATTAAAGGGGCCTTTTCACGTTTTGGTAAATGGACAAAATAAAAAAAATGTTTCAGATTCAAAAATGTTCGCTGTAGTTATGATATTTGTGAAGAAACAGTAATACTGAACATAAACCATGCTCTTAAATATACATTAAATGGAATCTTTTGACGTTTTAAAAACCTGAAAATTATAAAGCGTTATACACATTTATTGTGTATGGGGAGGGGACTAAATCCCCTCTGAATGTAAAGCTGATTCCCAGTGGCCAATTTAACCCAAAGTTGTTTTTCCCAAAGTCAAGGAATCGGTTGATCTTTTTAATGGAGAATCACTCTGTCCAAAAATCCAATACATCCCGGCAACTTCCCTACTAGGATATCCTGGTCAATCCTTTTGAGGAATATACATGGATCATTCAAAACCATCTTCCAAGGTAGTTGCAAACACAAACTACAGATTTAAATTGCGATCAACTTGTGTCAAAAAAAGTCTTAGTAAATATAGACCGTCTTCTAAAGGACCACACATTGCTGTATAATGGGAGTTGATCACAGTTTTTTTGTATTTTTAAACAAGATGTGTTTATGAAACACTTGTCACCCCCATATATTTGACTTTTGAACTTGAAGGATGACCTTGACCTTTCACCACTCAAAATGTGCCGTTCCATGAGTTCACATGCATGCCAAATATCAAGTTGCTATCTTCAATATTGCAACAGTTATTTCCAATGTTAAAGTTTGATGCAAACAAACCAACAAACAAACAGACGGGGCAAAGACAATATGTCCCCCAGTACAGACTTGGGGCAATAAAAATATCATTAAATTAATTTACTAACAAAACTGTATACTTGCAATTGTTTTAAATGATAATTAGAAAAGAGAACAAGATAAAATAAAACAAACATGCCAGCCCTGGGACCTCTAGAAGCATGCTTTTAAATCTATGTTATTAAACAAATGACAGCACAGCAATACACATTTTTGCTAAAATATTGATGAAAAGTTTTCGTATGCTTTATAATGTTTACAGTCTATGAATGATGATTATCAAAAAACAAATATGTATTTTTTTTTCAAATTTACTTAGGAGTGTTATTTTGTGTGTTTGAATGTTATTTATACATTCTGTTTTAAAAAGGACCTTTTTTCAAAAATTGTCAGTTTGCAAAACTGTAAACAAGTCCCTCAATATAAACCCTTTGCAAGTAAGCAGTTGCTGGAAAATGACCCAGATACATGTGCTAACATTCATTGTTACCGCATTCTCTGTGTGTTGTAATACAAATACAAACACTTCCACCAGACAATTTATTTAAGAAATTAAAGACAAATGATTAACTTTTTTTTTACAAGTCATCAACAAAAGACTAAAGTACATGCATACCAATATCAGCAGTTGTTTAATTGTGTGTAAAAAACATTGTTCTAAATTATCTAAAATATTGTCTATTTGTATGCAGTTTTTCTCATAAAATTTGGCTATATTGACATTCCTGCTCATCTGATAAGTACAACAAAACAGAAGGAAAACCTTAGAAAAAACAAGTAACGACAAAACATCAGCAGTTGAAATGTAACTATCACAGGTTAAATCAACATCTATGACAATATTGTCTTGTTGTGTTAATAATTGTTTTTTTTTTAAATTGTTTGTCATAAAACATCATTTCAGATCGCCTTATTGTTTAAGTCAATTGCTAGTGAGGTTTTATTTCAGATAAAAAATATTGTGATGCTAATGTATAAACAACATTATTATAATTGGTTTACGCCTCTTAAAGTTATGATTATTGTTAAGCACACGGATACAAATACACAACTGTAGTGTATAACAGTCTCCACAATTGGAATGTATACACAATTATCACAGACATATCAACTATAGGTACAACAATCATAATGTGAAGCACAAATAATTACATAAAAATATAAATTTTTAAAATAGTGTCCTGTTTTTCTTTAAATATTTAAAGACATACATCAAGCGCTTAAACAATTCCTTTTAGGAAAGATTTCGTCACAAGTTATTGCCGACTAACATTCAACACCATCTTTAGTGAAATATCATTAATTATTTATTTTATAACTCAAAGTTTAATAAATAGTAACTATAATAATAATAAAGGACGGACTTTGTAAACAATAGTTCAAAATATTTAACAAACTTAAAATACATTTCAAACATTACACATTTTGATCAAAGAAATGTTCAGAAAAAAACACAACTGCAAAAAAAAAACACGCTACACTAAAGTCCATTGTTTATTAAATCACATAAATGCACTTATAATATAAAAGTCTGTGTCAAAACAAGTACAAATAAATAGGTTAAAATAGTGATGCAAGTATAAGTTGCAAAAACAAAGCATTGGTCAATCCACCAACAAGATCACAATATAGATCTAGTGTATATTATGGACAGAATCACGAATACCAACTGGGTGCCCCATTCATGGATATGTAAAACAAATTTGAAAAGAAAATAAAGTTATTTGAACATTGCCAAATTTCATACCCAAAGAACAGGACCAAAGCAGCGCAATTTTTACAATTAACAAGTGGCCAAATTGTTTGTCTATTTTTTCAGGGGTGTGATTTAAGAACCATTTCATGGGAGAAAAATGCCCTACTCCCCTTATAGGATTAAATTAAACTCTTCGTTTGTATATAAATCAATAAAAGTTAATAACTATTTGTTAAATTGATTTGTCATTGAAAAATCACACCTCTGCTTTTACTTAAATTCAATGGTCTACCAGCGGACGACAACTAAGATCGAGCTCGGGCCCGTTTAGTTGTCGAGCTGGCAGAGCATGGCCACTCCCCGCTGGACCCAGTGGTCTTCGGGCTTGTCCGTCGGGATGAGCATCCCGATCACGTAGTTGGTGGAGTGGCCAGTGGTTGACAGCACACCGCGACGCTCGCTCGTCTTGTACACGGGTATGTGATAGACGCCTTCCTCAACCAGATCTGCACGCTTGCAAGGCTTCACCCAGATCTGAAATGAATGTTTTTTTCTGGGTTTTGACTGTTTTGACTCGAGACTTTTGAATTTGTTACCAAATTCATGTGAATAATACCCTTACACTGTTAGATGCGTTAGTGATAAATAACAAAAGAATGTGCGAATCATTTGTTTTGCACATCTACAATGCAAATGATGAATAAAATTGCTTTAGAAATATTGCAGTTGTCACTTCAAAGTCTTTTGGAATGTGTAGGTACTGACTGACTGGCCAAAAAACTGACAGACAGAATGACTCCTAAAGTACCTCCTCTCAGAATTATTTTGCAGGTGTATGATAAAAATTAAATTTTAAAAAGTTCTCTTAAAACCAATGTTACAAGGTAATCATTTTCCTTACAAATTTTGAGAATAAAGGGCTCACATCTTATTTTATAAAAAAGGTTAATTTTGCGGTTCAGAGTTTTGAGGATACCACAGCCGTGTCTTAGTTCACACTGAAATGCAGGTTATCCCTTTCTTTTACGGTCAAAAGCAAAGTGAAAATGAATATATGCAACCAGCATGAAACCAGAACAGCATGCTTTGCAACATGGAGTCTGTTCAAGTTTTTTGTAGTTGGCCGCTAATCAGTATCTTCTGATTGGAAATGAAACTTTAAAACTTAAAGAGTATGAAAGGTGTTTAATTTAATGAGATTTTTTAAAGGATAACAAACGCGTCAAAATGATTGTCTGAGTGGTAAAGGGTTATCTTACCACGGGTACTGGATCGAAGAGTATCTTTGGCAGAGACTCTCCAAGGAGGTGGGTCTTCCTGTCCCAGCGAGCTCCCTCCAGAAATAGACCCTTCACATAGACACCTAGAGATAAGTAAAACTTGGTATAGACCCTTCACATAGACACCTGGAGAAAAGCAAAACTTGGTATAGACCCTTCACATAGACACCAGGAAAAAAGTAAAACTTGGTACAGACCCTTCACAAAGACACCTGGAGAGAAGTAAAACTTGGTATAGACTCTTCACATTGACACCTAGAGAATAGTACAACTTGGTATAGACTCTTTACCTAGACACCTAGAGAAAAGTAAAACTTGGTATAGACTCTTTACATACACACCTGGAGAAAAGTAAAACTTGGTATAGACCCTTCACATGGACACATAGAGAAAAGTAAAACTTGGTATTGACTCTTTACATAGACACCTGGAGAAAAACAAAACTTGGTAAAGACCCTTCACATAGACACCTGGAGAAAAGTAAAACTTGGTATAGACCCTTCACATGGACACCTAGAGAAAAGTAAAACTTGGTATAGACTCTTTACATAGACACCTGGAGAAAAGCAAAACTTGCTATAGACCCTTCACATAGACACCAGGAAAAAAGTAAACTTGGTATAGATCCTTCACATAGACACCTGGAGAGAAGTACAACTTGGTATAGACTCTTCACATTGACACATAGAATAGTACAACTTGGTATAGACCCTTCACATGGACACCTAGAGAAAAGTAAAACTTGGTATAGACTCTTTACATAGATACCTGGAGAAAAAGATAAACATGGGTTTGTAGTCTTGAATTTATTAGATCTACTGTGGCAGTGTTCTCGAGACCTTCAGGTATGACCAAATGGTTATTTTAGTTTAAACTTATTTATTTTAGCACGATTGCATTAGAAGAATTGCTACTTATTTCAAAGCTCTGGAGTCCATTTCCTGGGCCAAGAACCAGTACTTGGTGTCTTTGGAGGAGATCTAAAGAACGCCCCCACAGTGGGGATCCAACCCGTGACCTTCCGGTCACTACACCACATCTGTTACAACACTGCATCCTTGAAACTTATTGTTCCATCAGGGAAACAGACTTGAGAGGCTCTCAATAAGCCTTGAGCTTTTTATGAAATTTAGACTGAATCAAATTGGATAACAACAGACAAATCATATAAAATTTAGCTGCGCTCTGTGAAAAGGGGGTTTAATGCATGTGTGTAAAGTGTTGTCCCAGATTAGCAAGTGCAGTCCACACAGGCTAATCTGGGACAACACTTTCTGCTTAAACTTGATTTTTGCTAATAAGAGGATTTCTTTAAACAAAAAAATATCATAAAAGCAGAAAGTGTTGCCCTTGATTAGCCTATGTAGACTGCACAGGCTCATCTGGGACAACACTTTGTGCACATGAATTAAACCTCCTTTTCACAGATCATGGCCCAATTATTAAAAAAATGCTACCCACCATCATCAGGAGGCGTTGTGTACTCTTTATCCGCCAGGATCTCATAGTCAAAGGCGAGCAAGTCGATGGGTATGGTGTATTTACGGGCGTAGTTCTGCTGAGCGCCAGTCAGGAAAGCCTGAGTGAAGTAGAAGCCGGAAATCCAGAATACTGTGGGAGCCCCATTATCAAACCAGTCCTAAAAGGTAAAAAAGCAAAAGATCGGTTTATGTTCTTATATTGATAACAAGATGACATCTTCAGCCGACTTTCACAGTAACACCCTGATCACTTGGATATAAGTCATCTGTTAACACTCGGCCCAGTATGCAGCCATGGCACTGACTTGTTTATTTCTCTCGCAGGTTCCCATTTATACACCAGGATGGAGAGGAGCAAGTGTTGGATGAACTTTTTGCTCAGAAAAATCCATTGGTCTGCGCGGGACTCCTACCATCCTACCATTTGACCACTGTCCTAGAAACCATTTATAAAACAACATGCAATATTGGGTCTAACAGGACATAATTTTGTGATTACGCTGAACTACCAGTTGATTGATAGGCTACACGTTATCACACCAGGTTTGGAAACTATCAACAAACCCACATGCAATGGTCTTTTACAGAACACTCAATCAGTGAGAAGGCTCCACCGATCTTGATTGAGCCTGCATTTAACATTCAAATATATATATTTGATCACACTTTAAATGAGTTATAATTGTCAAGATTATTGATTGAAGTGATTTTATAAAAACAGTGTCTGCATTTCAATAAATCTTTAGATTCTCATTTAGACAAAACTATATTAGTCTTATGGTATAAAGTACTAGTTCATCCCAGGTTAATGTTGAATATTTTGCACAAATAACAGTCATATTGAAATCAGCAATATCACCTGAAGAAAGAAATATCTTTGACTTTAACCCTTTAACACTTAGATACGTATTTTTACGCATCTGATGTCCCTGACCCTTACGAAGTTAAATTAAGACCTCTCTTACTAGATTCAAGTTTTAAAGGCTTCATTGCCAACCCTTAGATACTGATGAGAGCAAACAGCATAAAACCTGAACAGACTGCAAGTTACTCAGTTTGCACATAGTCATGTCCTCTTTGGCTCCGAGTGGGAAAGGGTTAAACACTCATAACTCAATGGACTCGCAAATTTTTTAAAGTTTCAACTGTTGGCAGGCAATACAAGAAAGCGACATACTGTACAATCATTTACAATCATCAGCATGATTTAAAAAAAAAAAAAAAAAAAATTATGTGGATATGTAAATAAGTGGATGTCAGATTTTGAAAAACAAAGATGAATTTTCATCTCTCGTTTTCCGATGACTTGGTGTAAAATGCATAGATAGGTCAACCTGTAAAATCAACCATAATTGATGTCTCACAAATAATAATGATTTTAAAGTAATTCTATCAACTAAAATACTGAAAGCTGTTCCCGTTCACCTGAAGGAAGGCCAGTCTAGCCAGGAAGTCAGTGACGTAGGAGCCGAGGGGCTTCAGAGAAGGGTATGATCGCTTCATCCACATCACGGGGGGCTTGCCCTTCAGGATGCTCAAGGTCACATTCTCAAGGTCAGCCGACATCACTACCAGACCCTGAAATTGTGGTTCATGCGATCCATTCATATTAAACATGATCTGGGAAAATGGGACTTAAGGCATGTGTGTAAAGTGTTGTCCCAGATTAGCCTGTGCAGTCGGCACAGGCTAATTGGGCACAACACTTTTAGCCTTGTATAGACGTTAATTTATAAGAAACTTCCTTTAAACAAAAAAAACAACAACTGAAAGTGTTGCCTCTGATTTGTGTGTGCATAATCTTTTTGAGAACAAGTACTTAGCTGCAACAGGGATATTGTATTCTAAAATTTGTCACATTTATAAAATAAATACCATACATGCCTATGGTTTTTATACAAATTTTATCTCACAAGGTTTCAATTAGCTAAATAATTATTTGACTTTTTTTAAATTATAACTTTAAATATAAAGTAATATAATTGTTTCTTTGATAAGGAATAGAAACACGAGGCACATGAGGGCCTGAATCGCTCTACTGCTATAAACACTGTGCAAGTTTGGAAAGAATAAGATGGAAACTGTGTACTTAATCGTGCAAACAAGGAGAATTTTCTCAAATTCAAGGGGAGATTATTGTGTACTTATTTCTCCGATACTGCTCATATTCAATAGGGTTCAAGTCCTCATTGATATAAAGATACTGTGCAAATTTGGAAATAATTGGTTGAAAACTGTGGAATGAATTGCGTAAACAAGGGGGATTTCAAAATTGTCTCATATTCAAAGGGAAGTCATTCTGGACTTTTTGCTTCGATATTGCTATTTTTAAAAAGGGGGTTTGAGTCCTCATTGATACAAAGACACTGTGAAAGTTTCCCAAGAATTGGATGAAAATTATGGACTTTATCACATAAAAAAAACTGAATTTTCATTTTTTTCTCAAATTCAAGGGGAGATAATTCTGGACATGTAACTCCGATATTGCTCATTTTCAATAGGGTTTGACTCATCATTCAGATAAAGAGACTGTGCAAGTTGGGAAATGATTGGATGAAAACTTTGGACTTTATTGAGTAAACAAGCCTTATTTCACAATTTTCTCAAATTCAAGGGGAGATAATTTTGGACTTTTTACTCTGATGTAACTCATTGTCGATAGGGTTCAAGTCCTCATTAATATAAAGACACTGAACAAGTTTGAAAAGAATCGAAATGAAAACTGTGGACTTTATCGCGTAAACAAGAAAAAGTCTAACGCATGCACGGACGACGGAAACCACGCCATGGCATAAGCTCTTCAGGCCTTCGGCCAGTAGAGCTTAAAACTATTGAACAAATTTGTGAGAAAAGTAAAACTTGGTATAGACCCTTCACATGGACACCTAGAGAAAAGTAAAACTTGGTATTGACTCTTTACATAGACACCTGGAGAAAAACAAAACTTGGTAAAGACCCTTCACATAGACACCTGGAGAAAAGTAAACTTGGTATAGATCCTTCACATAGACACCTGGAGAGAAGTACAACTTGGTAAAGACTCTTCACATTGACACATAGAATAGTACAACTTGGTATAGACCCTTCACATGGACACCTAGAGAAAAGTAAAACTTGGTATAGACTCTTTACATAGATACCTGGAGAAAAAGATAAACATGGGTTTGTAGTCTTGAATTTATTAGATCTACTGTGGCAGTGTTCTCGAGACCTTCAGGTATGACCAAATGGTCATAGAAAACAAGAAAAAGTCTAACGCATGCACGGACGACGGAAACCATGCCATGGCATAAGCTCTTCAGGCCTTCGGCCAGTAGAGCTAAAAACTATTGAACAAATTTGTGAAAACAGCTACATTTTGTGTTGGACACAGTAGTAAAAAGCCTGACTTCATACCTTAATTGCCTTCCGGATGTTAACCAGACTGCTCCGGATGACCGACAACAGCCGGTTAAAACGCCCCATTTCCTGCACGAGCACCGTGTTCATGCTCTGCTTGTACGAGGTCGGGTATCGGCGCAGCGCTGCGTCGGTGTCAAAGTTCGGTGGCAGTTTGCTGATAATGTCTGCTGCCACTTCGTCCACAATGTCGTCTGTTGAGCGGCCGCCACCTGACGAAGCTCTAGCCTGGAGGTGGGCAGAAAGTAGTGGGTGTTACCATTATTTTCAACTTGTGCTTACCGTATTTACCGAAATAACACCACTATTTAGATTTGCATCAGTCAATTTGGTCATAGACATCTAGGAATATGATAAATATTGATATATGGGACCTGCTCTGTGAAAAGGGGGTTAAATGCATGTGCTTAAAGTGTCGTCCCAGATTAGCCTCCACGACACTTTCCACTTAAACTGGCTTTTGTTAAGAAGAGATTTCTCTTCAACGAAAAATATCATTAAAGCGGACAGTGATGTCCCTGATTAACCTGTGCAGACTGCACAGGAACAACACACTTGGCTCATGCATTAACCCTTTGCATGCTGGGAAATTTGTCGTCTGCTAAAATGTCGTCTGCTGAATTTCTAAAATTAGCATTTTTTTCGATTTTTTTCAAAGAATATTATCAGAAAAGCAAACAGTTTGGATCCTGATGAGACGCCCCGTTCTATGGCGTCTCATCTGGATCAAAACTGTTTGCAAAGGCCTTCAAAATTCGGTTCCCGCACTGAAAGGGTTAAACCCCCTTTTCACAGAGCACAGTTCATATAATACACATGTTCTTTCTTTCGTCATGATGAGACGTAAAGAAATTTAAAATCATTCATGATTGTGTATACAAAAATTCTGAAAATCAACATAAGCATAGTTTTTTTGCAAAGTATTTATGTCAAGGTTAGTACAATATGTAAACAGTAATAACAACTTTCACACTGAAACATAAATACATTTGCATTGAGCTGAGAGGCAATTGTTATATAGCAATTATTTGAAAGCATAAGTAAATGTAGCAAAAAAAAAAAAGAATAAACTTCATTTAAATAATGCATTATATAAAAGAAATTCATTTATCAGCATTAATTTATAATTGAAGATACGAATAAAACTAATTGGTATGCAAGTAAAGCATAGTAAGAAGTTTCAATATTTGATTTTCAGTAAAAAGTACTTGAAACTGGAATAATGATTGAAGCAAGCTTTGTGAAAAGCAATAAGCAGGACAATAATTGTATTAACATATTAAATAAAGAAAGTTTTATATTAAAATAAAACGCTGATTTTTTTTTGACACATCTCATGATTACAAAACCTATCTGTTTAACCAAAAAACAATGACATGCATTCCCTTTAAACAGCCAACATGTCTAATGTGCAAAAATCTGATAGAATAAAGTGAATCCGATGAAATAAATTTTAAGTGTGTAGCATTTCATTCTATGTAACCCCAAACAAATTAGTGCAATAATCTATGACCTTTGTGTGCACAAAGTGCTAATAGTGGTAAAGTTTTCAGGTTAATTTATCCGAGAGGGTAATCACATGACAAACATGATGGCTCTGTCCTTGCTGAGACAGGTAGTTTTTACCGTTTTATACCCTTTATCACTTTAATGAATTTTTAAAGTGCCGCTCACTTTCCAGCCATAATAGCAAGAAAGTCATGTGTGTTTATTTCCTAAAAGTATTAGCTCTATTTCTCGACTTTACTCGCTGTGAAATTTCTTAGCGGAGTGACCTTATTACAGCTCCACTTAAAAAATTTGCGGCAAGTAAAGTCGAGATATAAAGCGAATTTGAATACGAAATAGATGCTAATCACTTTCTTGCTGATAAGGCTGGAAAGTAAGCGGCATTTAAAAAATTCATAAAAGAAATAAAGGGTATAAAACGGTCAAAAATACCTAGATTGTGATGATTTGGGAACAGTGTTCCTTTACAACACATCAACATTTTCTCGACATTCAAGTTACCATATTCTTCATTTGAAATTCTATACTCTAAAGAAATGATAATGTTAACCAATTACAAATTTCGAAAGAAAAACTATTCATTTTGAAGTATTGATAACATTGCAATACAAATGTAGTAATAATTATTTCTTAAAAGGACTTTCTAAAAAAACTGTAAAATAGAGTAGCATAATAACAAAGAAATAGACATATGTTTCTGAACTAAAGGTAACTTAAGCAATCAGTACAAAGTACATACTTGTATACTAGCAATATGTTTGGTTTTCCAATTGTAATAATTATCTACTGGTACTTAATAAATTGTCAAAAGCAAGATTATATATATTTGTATTTGTTATGTAATACCAGTTTCAACAAGCAAATTCATTGAATTGATATCCCCCGCCAATTTGCTTCTGGACACAATAAGTGTTATATTTGACACTCAAAAAAGCATTTTTTCAAGATACAAAGGGCCATAACTCCGTTATTAACAGATGGTGTACAATGCCATTTAGCGTGCATCATCCTTTTATCCATATATATACTCATACCAAGTTTCAATGAAATCCGCCAAAGCACTTCCAAGATATAACTCCGGACGGATGGAAAGACGGACGGAAGGAAGGACGGACGGACAACGCCAAAACAATATCCCTCTGCCTATGGCGGGGGATAATAACAGATGACCAATCATGTATAGATCAGTTAATCTTGGAAATCAAATAAAAATAAAATATTATTTTACCCTGACACATTCTTTCTGCTTAACATTTTGTTTTCACTTCAACAATTGAGTGTGACCTGTTCTTAAAATGTTTATCTTTAAGTTTGGCTGCGTTTCTTTACTGACACAGACCCAGTGTTTCTTTACTGACACAGATCCAGTGAGAAAATTTAGATTCAAAACTGATTGACATGCGAAAATTGGAAAATCGTACCCAAAGACTTACTCTTGAGAAAATATCATAGGAAATTTGAAAGGAAATTGAAAAGCTTTCATTTTATGAAATAGTCTTAAAAAAGGGCTCAATATAGTTTTAAAACAACTGAGAAATTCTGTCATAAAAGATACTAATTTCCGCAGGTCTGTTACACAATATTAATGCAATTCAATTCTGGACTATCAGTTTTCTTATCTTGCCATTTTTTTATCCCTATAGAGCCTACCTTTATGAGTCCATAATAATGACTTATGGAAATAAATTCAGATTGATTTCAGCAAGAGAGAGATTGACTTTTTTACAGGAATAATTGCTAGCTAAGGGGTTAAATATCTTAGCCAGTATAACGTTTAGGAGGAATAGCAGCTATGAAATTGTATATCTAAGCCAGAATTTATACACATAAGACTATGTTTTTGACAGGAAAAGAAGCCGGGGCATTGTATATCTAAGCCAGAATTTATATATAATTATACGATTATGGTTTTTACAGGAAAAGGAGCTGGGGCTTGAATATCTAAGCCAGAATTTATATATTTATACACGACTATGGTTTTTACAGGAAAAGAAGCTGGGGCATTGACTATCTATGCCAGAATTTATATATACGGCTATGGTTTTTACAGAAATAGTAGGATACAAAAATACAGCTTAAGCTAGAACTACATTTTTTCAGGAACAGTAGCTAGAGTTACATATATATATCCTAGCCAGAATTTATACATGTATTATTCTATAGAAATCTGTGTAACAAGGTCTATGCATGATAATATATCAAGCCCATAACCATGCAAAATAAAGTCGCACTACAATACACTGATATTAACCCTTTGCATGCTGGGAAATTTGTCGTCTGCTAAAATGTTGTCTGCTGAATTTCCAAAATTAGCATTTTCTTTGAATGTTTACAAAGAATACTATCAGAATAGCAAACAGTTTGGATCCTGATGAGACGCCACATTCTGTGGAGTCTCATCTGGATCCAAACTGTTTGCAAAGACCTTCAAAATTTGGTTCCAGCACTGAAAAAATTAAGTATATTATACTGATACCATGTTTAAATACTAGTTTACAAATTAGAATGACTGCAATATTTTTATTATTAAAACATTATTATTATTATCTTTATTTTTATTATGATTATTGCTTTCTTTCATTCATCCGTAATGCTTAATGTAATAATAATGAATATTAAATCACTAATATTTAACAACTGGTCATTTATTGCAAGAAGCCCTGAAAAAAATGCCCTACATTTACAAATACTCTTGACATAATTGGAATAAAAACTTTGAAATATAAATCAAAGCAAAATATACATCTTCTTTAGGATTTTTTTTTAACTATGAAGATTAAAAATCAGTGTATTGTATCCATTATAGAGCTTACAGAGACATTCAAATATAGCTTACAGAGACATTCAAATGCTAAGTAATAATTATTTCGAAGCTAACATACGAGAGAGAATACATGCTATGTACATTTCTAAGATCGAGAGGATTTCTATGGAAGAAATCTTACCCGTTTCTGTCAACCAAACCATACGTGAAAGAAAATGAAGATTTTAAGATTGTGTAACAAATGTGCATGTTTCGTTACCAATGACAACGTATACATGAAGACAAGCCGAATAATGGTAATACCATGGGATGAAAAGAACAGATACATTATATATGTATATACATGTATGATAAGTAATTATGTTAAGGAACATTTCAAGACATACAAATTAAAAGAATAAACCCTTTACCACTGATATTATAAGAGACATATTTTGACACATTGGTTGTCCCTTAGAAAGTTATTTTTAATTAAAGACCTTTCTTTCTAGATTCAAGTTTTAAAGGGTTCATATCCAACCCCTAGATACTGATGAGCAGCAAACAGCATAAAACCCAAACAGGCTGCGAGTTACTCGTAGGCTGTTCTGGTTTTATTCTGTTTGCATATAGCCATTTTCACTTTGCTTCTGAGTGGGAAAGGGTTAAGCACTTTGGCATAATTGTTTCCAATCATTTTGTCATTAATTGCATGTTTTAAGTATTGCATTATAACTAATATATTAAAAGGCACTGAAATTAAGATGGTCATAACATTTTTAACATTTATTAATACCTAAATGGCAAAATATCTGGTAAAAACCATCATCACCTGTAAAGGACAGGGTAATATACGGTCAAACTGTGCGTTTCATTAAGATTCAACGTAAATTACATCACTTTACTTGAGCATACCAGTAGTGAACCACACTAAAAAATATGACATCTTTTTTCCTAGGATGTTGAATGGACAAAGACTTCGCAAAATCGTGCTATTCATTTAGATCTAAAAAAATTTTGGTACATTTAAATGGCTTTATTCTACAAGAAAAGTAAATGTTCAAAATTGCATGTAGTCAATTTTGCAGATTTGTCTATGATTACGATTAGGCCATCCAAAGTTCAGTTCCTTTATATAAAATAATTTCACATTTAAAATGTCAAGAAAAAAATGAAAATAACCAAATAAACAACATAATTGTCAACAATAACTTTTATAACAGTCAGTGAATAATTAACTTCTCCGAATGAACATGTGAAAACAATGCGGTACTGTTAACAACGATTCAACTGACCTCTCCTTGGGACTATAATCATAGGAAATGTGATTTACTTACATATTCAATCACACAAGAATGTGATAAACAGACATATTCAATCACATGCAAATGTGATCTACCAAAATATTTGATTAAATGTAAATGTGATTAACCAAAATTCAAGCAAATTTATCAATTATCATGATTTTATTTCAAAACTGTTTTGAACTATCATTTTCTCTGATTTATAATGTTGCATAACTTAAATTAAAAATATTGTTTATATATTTTAATACATGTTTGAATGATAAAGTAATTTCACAAATTACAAAAAGACAAATAAACCTTACAAAACAAAGAATCTCAAATGATTACATCACACAATAATAGTTTATGTTATTGATATTGTTATATTTACACAGACATTCATAACATTTACTATATAGATATATATTTTTTGACATGTTCACCAGAAGTTCACTGCACAATATAACTTATATGGGTCAACCTGTGATCAATTTTGGCCTTAACACCACCCAAAACAAAATACTCTAACAATTTATTTCGTGAAAAAAGCCTCACTAACCAAGTTTGAAAATAGCTGCATCTAATTGCAAAGTGTGCTCTGTTTCTATCAAGCACAGCATTTATAACTGTACAATTTAACAACAAAATGCAAAACATAAATTCATAGAAACATTATTTCATTTTTCTGACCAAATATTAAACAAATTAATATTTGCAAACACTTTCTCTATATCTAATATGCAGAAAATACTTATCTCTTTTCTGACCAAATAACTTTGTATAGTTTAAACAAAATTATTTTCAAGCCCTATATTTACATTCAATAAGCAAAAAATACTCAGCTTTTTTTAGCTCATCTAGGTTATTCAACTGTCATATTGGATATTGGTTAGCGATGAAATAAAAAAAGATTCTTAAACAACAACTTTTCTTTCTCTTACCAGCAACAGAGAGCAATCAGTAAAAAAACAAACAAATTATACGGCCATTATATAATTTGAACTCGAAAAAGTGAGAAACCTCGCCATACCTGCGTGAGAAGGATGTTTTCAAAGAGTATACGGGTCTCAGCCTGGTCCTTAGTGATGTCGGCGTTGTCGTGCATGCCGAAGATTCCCGGCTTGGCATTGTGGGGCAGACTCTTGATGTACTCGACGTACGTCTCGTACTGAAAATGTGAAAGGGACAGTGTTCTTTTACCTCACTTTGTTTTCCCATTGCAAAATCCCATCTCTGCATAATCAATTATTGGGTACTGTGAAACCATTTATTTTTGTCAGCACGGAATTTTGTCATAAAAAAAAAGACTATTTCGTCAGCACTTAAATGTCTGATTTTCAAAACAAAATGTGTCAGCCCATATCCGATTCTCATGCCTACAGTAATTCAGTCTTAATTGTGTTTAAACATTGGCCATAATTATTTGTTAGGATCTTTAATTCGTCACTCTGTCCACTGACGAAATAGAAGAAAATTAACGCCTGACGAATAATAATGGTTTAACAGTATACAGGTATTAAATGAGCCTTGTTCTGAAAAAACTGGTATTAATGCATATGTTACTATATTTAGTAACAAAATTGGTCGTTTTTTCGTAAATAACTCGTTACAAACCCCGGTATTGAGCAAGTGTGCTGATAACCGGTCATCGGCACACTGTGCCAAAATCGTTTCTTTTTTCAAACTTCCGGTTATCTCGCACTTGTTGTCCAGTAATGGCGGATCGTCGGCACACGTTGACGTTAAGTAATTGGCAACCGGAGCGTTAAAACAAAATGGCGTCTAAACGGGTTTTGGAATCTCTATCGAATCGTTTACTAGATTAATCATTGAAAATAATGGAGAGAATTTAGCAGAATCTGATACATATGAATTTGTCAATGCGCAAAAAAGTGAAAACACAAAGACAAAAACAATATCGGACATTAACAGGTTTAAAAGTTGGCTCGAAAGAAATACTTAAAAAAATACTTACCTCGCCGTCTGGCGGTGCAAAGTACAGCTCGGAGTTGTCGAAGTAGTACTTGTCATCAGCGATGATGCCCTTGCAGTAGAACTTGTTGAGGATGCTGTGCAGCGTGCGTCGGTCACGATCGTCTGTCACACGACCACCGTAGTTACACTCGCCAGTGAGGTAGCGAATGGCGTCATATTGGACATCCTGAAAACGTGCACGTGAATCAGAATTTAGTTTAAACCTATTTTTATTTTAGATCAATTGCATCGAAAGCCAGAGGCTTATCTAATCATTCTTGAGTCAGTTTACTGGGTAGAACCAGTACTTAATGTATTTGGGGGAGATCTCAAGAGGGCTCCCACAGTTGGGAGCGAGCCCATGACTTCCAAGTGGCTAGGCAAACACCATATTTACTATGCCACAGTGACCTTGTGTGTGGAAGGGCTTAATAATTTTCACTTTAATGAAATTACATTTTATATTTACAGATAAACAACTGTTCATAGTGGTGCAATTATATCAAACAATTAAACAATTCGGTAAAACATCATAACGGTTAAATTTCTATGCACTTGAACCCAAACACAATTGTTAATTTACAAATAACAAATTGAATTATATTCTTAAAGCAGGGGTGTAATTTTAGAACCACCTCAGGGGAGGAAAAAGTCCTTCTTCCCTATACAGGATTCCATTAGACTCTCTATTGGTATATAAATCCAGTAAAGTTGATGACTATTTGTAAAATAAGTTTGACATTAAAAGTAGAAATCACATCCCTGTTGAAATATATAGGGGGAGAAAAAAGCACGTACGTCATAGTCGTTGAGGAACATGTTCAACTGTCGCACACTGATACGAAGGTCAGTCTCATTGAACTCGTACGGGATGTTCCAACCGAGGGGCCCAAACTTCCTGCGCTCCTGGATGATCCCGTGGAAGAAACAGAGGCCGAACAGCAGCTTCTTCCAGGCTGACTGCACGTGGGGAAGAATTGACACAATGTGATTACCATATGTTGGGAAGAATTGACACAATGCAATTATTATATGTGGCAAATGATTGACACAATGCAATTATTATACATGGGGAAGAATTTATACAATGCAATTATAATAAGTGGCGAAATGGAAACAATGCAATTATTATATGTGGCAAAGAATTTACACAATGCAATTATTATACATGGCAAAGAATTGACACAATTTTTATTAGAATAGACATAAAATGTTGGGGAGGTTTTAAACTAATTATGTTGATTCACGCAGTAGACATTCCAATATACGGTATTCATAACTGCCTCAGTGACATTTTGTTTACAAATTTAATAAAATTGTCTAGGATCAGAGTATTATTTTGAGTGTAAGTTTGTTAAAATAAAACAAACATAACAAAATATTTCTTTAATGTTTAACAAGTGAAGTTATATATATATTCATAAAGTACTAAATCAAAGTATGTTTTATATGACAAAATGAAAAGAGGTACAACTGGAAAACAATTGTTCATGGAATACCTAACGAAGAAATACAACATAACTTAATTGAATACAATGCATGCATATCAATATGCCACTAAAAGCTGTGCGTGACACTAAGGGGTCTATCAGGGTGTTCACTCACTGAACCCTTTACCAATAGATACGTATTTTCACGCATTTGTAGTCCCTTAGAAAGTTAATTGAATTAAAGACCTTTTTTAATAAATTCAAGTTTAAAGGCATCATTTCCAACCCTTTTACTGGTGAGCAGCAAACAGCATAAAACCTGAACAGACTGCGAGTTACTCGCAGGCTGTTCTGATTTTATGCTGGTTGCAAAAGCCATTTTCACTTTTCTCCTGATGGGGAAAGGGTTAACACGACATTAGGTGAAAGTAGACATACATAAGCATAATCAATTAACAGAAGGTACATCTATGTATCCCCATGGATGCATTATATTGCACTCAGACTGCACAATACTTTTTTTATATGAGTCGGGTTCTGAGAAAACTGGGCAAAATGCATGTGAGTAAAGTGTTGTCCGAGATTAGTCTGTGCAGTGGCTAATCAGGGACGACACTTTCCACCTAAATTGGATTTTTGCTAAGAAGAGACTTCATTTAAACGAAAAATGTCATAAAAGCAGAAAGTGTCGTCCTGGATTAGCCTGTGTGGACTGCACAGGCTAATCTGGGACAACACTTTACGCACATGCATTATGCCCAGTTTTCTCAAAATGTGACTCATATATAGATATATGTTTCATACACAACAGCATTGTGCACAAAACCAAAGTACCGTTTGTTTTCTCCATACTTGAAGTTTCCCTTTTTTCTTCTAAAATGTTTGTGAAAGACTTTAAACGCACTGTTTTCATAAGAGTTTAAGTGATATACCAAACAGGTGCAATTTCTTAAGTCGCAGGAAAAAGATACTGGGAAAAAGACTACTTTTTTGTTAAGTTTCATTTTAAAAATAAAGTTATGATAAATATATTTTTCCCACTGATAAATATTCAAACTGAAGAAAGAGTATTCTACTTGAAACTGTTTGGCTTTGAAGCCAAAGTCACCAATGTTGTGTTTATATTTTTAAATCTTACAATTGTGTTTTCCCCAAAGCTATTTATAGCTGACATCATTCAGTGTGGCGCCAATTTTTCAGAAAAAAATCATATGATCAGATTTTCTTTTTCTGATTGGATAATTCAAGATGCAATTTCTGCACAATTTTTGGAGGGTAGAGAATAAAAGAAGAATGTTATTCATAAAACAAGAGTGCCAAACTGTCACAAGATACGCCCGTTCGAAGGTTTTGGACACCATGCTCAATGCTTGAAAGTGTCCTCAAGACCTAGTTATTGACCCGGCATGACCCATATTTGAACTTGACCTAGATATCACTTAGATGTAACATCTGACTAAATTTGGTGAAGATCAGATGAAAACTACTTCAATTAAAGAGCGGACAACATGCTTAATGCTTGAAATGCACTATGTGACCTCGTTTTTGACCCGGCATGACCCATGTTCGAACTTGACCTACATATCATCTAGACACAACTTCTGACCAAATTAGGTGAAGATCAGATGAAAACTACTTCAATTAGAGAGCGGACACCATGCTAAATGCTTGAAATGCACTAAGTAACCTCGTGACCTAGTTTTTGACACGGCATGACCCATATTTGAACTTGACCTACATATCATCTAGACACAACTTCTGACCAAATTTGGTGAAGATCGGATGAATACAATTTGAATTAGAGTCCGGACAAAGTGGCGCCGTTGAAAATGCACTAATTGACCCTATGACCTAGTTTTTGACCCGGCATGACCCATATTCGAACTTGGCCTATATATCAACTAGATGCAACTGCTGACCAAGTTTGGTGAAGATCGGATGAATACAATTTGAAATAGAGTCCGGACAAAGTGGCCCCTTTGAAAATGCACTTATTGACCCTATGACCTAGTTTTTGACCCGGCATGACCCATATTCGAACTTGGCCTAGATATCAACTAGATGCAACTGCTGACCAAGTTTGGTGAAGATCGGATGAATACAATTTGAAATAGAGTCCGGACAAAGTGGCCCCTTTGAAAATGCACTTATTGACCCTATGACCTAGTTTTTGACCCGGCATGACCCATATTCGAACTTGGCCTAGATATCAACTAGATGCAACTGCTGACCAAGTTTGGTGAAGATCGGATGAATACAATTTGAATTAGAGTCCGGACAAAGTGATGCCTTCCGCCCGCCGCCCGCCGCCCGCCGCCCGCCAAGGGGTTTCACATAATACGTCCCGTATTTTATACGGGCGTATAAAAAACATGGTAAAAAAAATGGTTCGTCAGAACTTAAGAGAATTTTCCCAAGGTCAATAAGTGAAATAACAATAAATGTATGAAATAATTCTAATGAATTTCACAATTGTTCTAGTAAAATGTTTCAAATTTAGGAAACAGCTACCAGAAAATGTCATATAGAACTGGTTCAGTGTTTCACAAATAGAGGATATAAGCTAGCATATAGACCTGCACCATGAATTGTGCATAAAAGAAAAATCTACCTAAAAATAAGTGGCGCTCTCGGAACACAGGGTTTAACGCATGTGCATAAAGTATCATCCCAGATTTTAATTTCAAAGAAAGTTAAAAAAAAAAATTCAGTCAAGGCAGACAGCACAGGCTAATTAAGAAATAATATTTTTATATGATGGTTTGTCGTCGAATAACCCACAGTAATGAGTATAGATGCGTAGGAATTAAATCACGAGTGTGAAGCACGAGTGATTTGATAACACACATCTATACAACTTACTGTGGGTTATTCGACAACAAACCATCATATAAAAATATTATTTCGATTCTAACACGATTCTGATTGATTTGGTTCAAGCTTTTGGATGTGAACTATATTTTTCAATACCCCGCCCTTCTTAGTACTAAGTTCACTATTTAGTGACGTCATTGAATTGTACAAACATATGACGTCATTTTCATTCATAAATATTTTGCAAATGATGTCACTTTCATTGAAAACAACAATCGTAGAAACTTAATGTCGTCACGTGTATTGATGCTACTGAAAAGCTGACATGCTATAAATGTTTTCTGAATTTTGTTCCCTAACAAATAACATTTTTTGTAGACGTGGTTATGCCACTTATCACCAAATATACAATTTGTTGTTTCATTATTTTTATATACATGATACATTTATTACATTTCTTTTAGAGCGGGTTTTAGCACGTGCATTTTACTGCAATATTTTCTTTATTTATTCTGAACTATTTTCGAAACATTAAGCTCCGCCCATAAGTTATTGCAGAATAACCCACACTTGATTTCCTTCTTTGTCTATAGAAAACAAGTCGCGTGTCGTGTTAGAATCTGGGATAATATTTTCTGCCCATGCATTAAACCCTGTTTTTCCAAAGCCCCTCTTATATGCTATCTACAAAAATATTAAAACTTTTTATACATTCTGAATCATAAAGTGGGTATTTAACAATTAAATTGTATAACATGACTTGAATAATCATAACAAACATGCAAAAGAGTTATTGGACTTGTTCATAGATTTGTTATTTCCACTTTTTTTCTACACATTTTGTGCAAGACCTTTTGTACTGTATGCACATCATAAAGTAACAGCTACAAAAATCTCTGAACAAATCATTTATAATATAGAACACAACTTTTTAACTTTAATACACTTCTTACTTTTTGCTGAATAAAAACAGAAAAAAAATGCAATGAAAAAATTGTGAGCAATTTTGCAAAGAAGAAGTGCACATTTCTGCTAATTTTACTTCTAATTAAAGGAGAAGAAAATGTACTACAAATGCTAATATAATTAAAAGATCAGAAGTTATCCTTAACGCATCTAATAACTAGAGATATACAAGTTTTCTACGTAGCCATCTAACATAATATAATCTATAATCTCAGAATATGTATATGTACTAATAACACTGTCAGATCTAATGTTTTCTGTGGGATATATATATATATCTAAGTGTGTGCTTAGATACTTACAAGATTATGGGGCTAGGAGCAGAAAATTATATAAACAGTAAAAATCAAAACAATTTGTTAAAATGTCCAGTATTACAACTAAAACATGAAGTGATTCACATAACAATGATCTTTACCAAAGAACACAATCCTATTGTTTAATAAAAAGAGAAATATAATCAATAAATCATTTATTAGTCCAAAACCAACCAAGTACATGTAAAGCATTTTCCCTGGTTCACATTTGTAAAACTTCTGATGTAAACAAAAAGTGTTATCCTTTTCTGTCATCAGTTTAAAACAAGAGAGGTGTTTGTCAGAAACACAATGCCCCCTATTGTGCCGCTTTGAAGCCATACATTTGACCTTTGACCTTGAAGGATGACCTTGACAATGACTTTTCACCACTCAAAATGTGCAGCTCCGTGAGATACACATGCATGCAAAATATGATGTTGCTATCTTCAATAATGCAAAAGTTATCAAACTTTAACCAACGTTAAAGTTTTGAGACACACACATACAATGAATGAATGAATAAATGACAGACAGACAGACAGGCCATAAACAATAAACCCCCGATCTTTCGATCCATGGGCATAAAAATAAAAACTCTAAAAGTGACAAAAAGGAGGCATGTTCATCATTAGCAATACAATATTAACAAGAGTGCCAAACTGTCACAAGATACGCCCGTTCGAAGGTTTTGGACACCATGCTCAATGCTCGAAATGCACTAGTGACCTCGAGACCTAGTTATTGACCCGGCATGACCCACAATTGAACTTGTTCAGATATCATTTAGACGTTACATCTGACTAAATTCGGTGAAGATCAGATGAAAACTATTTTAATTAGAGAGCGGACACCATGCTAAATGCTTGAAATGCACAAAGTGACATCGTGACCTCGCTTTTTACCCGGCATGACCCATATTTGAACTTGACCTACATATCATCTAGACACAACTTCTGACCAAATTAGGTGAAGATCGGATGAAAACTACTTCAATTAGAGAGCAGACACCATGCTAAATGCTTGGAATGCACTAAATGCTTGGAATGCACTAAGTAACATCGTGACCTCGTTTTTGACCTGGCATGACCCATATTCGAACTTGGCCTAGATATCAACTAGATGCAACTACTGACCAAGTTTGGTGAAGATAAGATTTATACAATTTGAATTAGAGTCCGGACAAAGTAAAATGCACTAATTGACCCTTTGACCTAGTTTTTGACCCAGCATGACCCATATTCGGACTTGACCTAGATATCAACTAGATGCAACTACTGACCAAGTTTGGTGAAGATCGGATGAATACAATTTGAATTAGAGTCCGGACAAAGTGGCGCCGTTGAAAATGCACTAATTGACCCTATGACCTAGTTTTTGACCCGGCATGACCCATATTCGAACTTGGCCTATATATCAACTAGATGCAACTGCTGACCAAGTTTGGTGAAGATCGGATGAATACAATTTGAAATAGAGTCCGGGCAAAGTGGCCCCTTTGAAAATGCACTTTTTGACCCTATGACCTAGTTTTTGACCCGGCATGACCCATATTCGAACTTGGCCTAGATATCAACTAGATGCAACTGCTGACCAAGTTTGGTGAAGATCGGATGAATACAATTTGAATTAGAGTCCGGACAAAGTGATGCCTTCCGCCCGCCGCCCGCCACCCGCCCGCCGCCCGCCAAGGGGTTTCACATAATACGTCCCGTATTTTATACGGGCGTATAAAAATCTTCTAACTTAAAACAAAATAGAATCAAAAGAAGTAACATCCAAACTCTTGCAACGTTTCAATCCACATAAAATCCCCTACCTTGTTTTTCTCAACTGAGATTAAATTGTCATTAACTGCATTTTTTTAAATTTTATTTTCTGATATAAAACAAAATTTACAGGCGCTTAAGATGTAAACTTAAAAGCTGAATATTTTGCAATTTTTACAGCTAAATAAAAACGCCAGTACCAGACCTGTTTACCCTACCGATTGCTTCTCAGTAGTATGTAGGGCATCTCTCAGTAGTTTTGGGCTGTTGTCAGTAGTTTTAACCGTTTCAATCATTTTGAGCATTAAAACACCATGACTGGGTCACATATCAGTTTAACGGTACATAGAGCATTAGATGAATTTACTTGCTAACCATTTAATCTGTTTAGTGATTTTATTTGCTTTTATTTGTTACAGCCTGTGCCATTTGGATTGGAAAAATTAGCGCGATTAACCATCAAATCGGAAAAAATAGCGCGATAAACTATGAAATTGGGAAACATTAAGCATTATAAATATGATTATAAGTAACATAATTAAAATTGTTTTTAAGAGCATGTTTGACAGCATTTTTATATTATAAAGTGCTGCTTTAATGTCTTCTAACAATGAAGACAATATTTAGTTAATATCCATCAACATGCATATTAATCTATAGAATCTTAAATCCATTTGTTCATAAGCTCTTTAGGAGTAGCTGCTAATTTAATTCAGTATTTTTACAATTAAATATCATAAGGGGAAAACATAAACAAATATTGACAAACACCCTTTAGTGTTCTTGTTGTGTTGTGTTGATAATGTATTTGATGGAGAAAAATAATATATTTTATTTGTTTACCTTTCAATATATTGCACTTGACAACCTCAGTTCAATGCTATTTCATTAAATTGTACAGCGTAACAAACATAATAAAGCAGAATATGCATTTGAATCTGAGTATACACAAATCCACTAACATATAAATCAAATCATGTTTGTCTCTTTCCATTTTCGAACGATACTCATCTTATTATAAATGATTAAACTTTGTGAGTAGATTTCTGATAAATATTTATTTTTATCTCAAACGTTGTATTTTGCTTTAATTGACACACGCATTACATTAATCCCTAATGACAATATGATATCCGTTGTTTGTTTGAATGGTATTTATTATTTTCGCCGTTAATCGCAATTTCTTGTCTGCTTGCCGCCATCTTGGACGTGTGTAAAAACAGACCTGCTCAATCCCGATACATCGACTATCGTCGGTATTATCCGAGAGAGAGATGTGTATACTGGATAGCAACGTAAAATCGTATATATTTGGCTAAATTTGCGAACCAATACGCAAGTCAGTTGTTCTTCGTAACCAATACGCAAGTCAGTTGTTCTTCGTGACGACTCGACAAGCTCGATCAGCACTCGTTCCCCGGGAGGCTTGAATTTTAATGTTTCTTACTAGGCAAGCGCCAAAATGTTTATGATTGATAAATTACCCGCAAAGACCGAAAATAAGCAAAAGTACGATTAAAAACCGAAATTTGACCATTTTGATCGATTGATCCGTAGTTGTTCAGTACAAATCTGTAGTGCGTAGTTTAGCCAAATAATCCGTAGTAACTACGGCGAATCCGTAGAAGTAAACAGGTCTGCAGTACTTTGTTTTCCTTGACCAAGTTTAAGAACTCCAGGTCCAATATGGGTACAAAAACATGACATTATTTCATCAGCATTTAAATTATATATATATAATGGTGCAAAAGAAGTAATGTCTAATGTTTTGCAATTTTTGCAATGTTTCAAACTACCTTGTTTTTCTCAACTGAGTTTAAATTGTCATTAACTGCATTTTTTAAAATTTTATTTTCTGATATAAAACAAAATTTACAGGCGCTAAAGATGTAAACTTAAAAGTTGAATATTTTGCAATTATTACAGCTAAATAAAAACACCAGTACTTTGTTTTCCTTGACTGAGTTAAAGAACTCCAGGTCCAATATGGGTACAAAAACATGACATTTTATCATCAGCATTTAAATTATAAATATATAATGGGGCAAAAGAAGTAATGTCTAATGTTTTGCAATTTTTGCATTGTTTCAAACTACCTTGTTTTTCTCGACCGAATTGAAGAACTCCATATCAGATATTGGGTCGGACAGGTACGACCTCATGACATTGAATCGCAGGCCCTTAGGCGGCTCGTTGGTCATCTTGACTCCGTTCTGCAGGATGGACACCGGGAACGTGTTGGATGGGTAGCTTGTCAGCCACAGGCGGAAATCTGGGTGGGTCGTCTCGGGATTCAGCTCCTGTACAAATGAAATAAGATTGGATAAATGCAATTAGACTGGTATTAGTGGCAGGCCAAAGGATAGAATTAAATGAGCCACCCCTTGGAAAAACATTGTTACATGCATGTGTATAAGGAGTCCACAGGCTCCACATTAGCCTGTGAAGACAGCACAAGGTTATAAGGGAGGACATTTTCCGCTTGTATGGTATTTTTGTTTAAAGGGGCCTTTTCACAGATTTTGGCATATTTTGAAGTTTGTCATTAAATGCTTTATATTGATAAATGTTTACATTGGATCTTAAAAGCTCCAGTAAAAAATCAAGAATAAAATTTAAAAAAGGAAAAAAAGTAGCCGGTACCAGGGCTCGAACTAGTGACCCCTGGAGTCCTGGAATTAGTCTGAAGTAAAAACGCATTAGCCCTCTCCGCTATTCCGCGGGATATACACAGTTTAAGTATTTTATACCTTATATAAGCAATCTTCATAGTTTCGTAAATTTAAACGACAACAACATAACTCTCCAAATTATTCAATCGTTTCGCGTTGCAACGCGTTATAATTTTTAGGTTTTCAAATCGTCAAAAGATACATATAATGGCTATATTGGACTATGGTAAATGTTCAGTAATACTGTTTCCTCACAAATATCATAACTAAAACGAAAATTTGCGAATCTGAAACAACTTTTTTCAATTTTGTCAATTTACCAAACCGTGAAAAGATCCCTTTAAAGGAAGTCTCTTGTTAGGGAAAATCTAGCTTACGCGGAAAGTGCTGTCCCTAAATTGCCTTCGCAGACAGCACAGGTTAATATGGGAGGAAACTTTACACACATGCATTTAGCCTCATCATCCAAGAGCAAAGCTGAATTTTATTTGGTGCTGTTGTTTTTGTTGCTTACAAATACCGTAAAAAAGAGTAAAAGGTTTTTAAATATTATAATGACCAGGGTTCAACTTATGGAGTTGGATAAGTAGATCATCTAAAGGTTGCAATGGCTTTTCTTTTTTTTATGTAATTTATTTTCTTGGAAATCTTTATTTAGAGATTTTTGGAAGACATTTTGGAAAAAATATACACATTTTGACATTGGGAAAAGTGCCAAATTACGGCCCCAAATATGATAATAAAAAACAAACAAAGTTACCTCGCAGATCTTTTCCAGGGTGGTCATCCATGATGTGGCGAGGTGGCAGTTCTGTAGCATCACCCAGGTGCCCTCCTTTGTCCCCTTCTCAATCATTCGCAGGGCTATCGGTCCCTGACCTTGACCAAGTGACAGCGAGTCAAACTTGGCCCCTCCAAATCCCTGAAGAAACAAATAGGCCCGTTAAGATCTGAGAGTTGAATGCAAGTAAACTTGGCATATCTGAAACTCTTGGAAAACTAACTAAAATGTACATTAAGGTCTGACAGATACATGCAAGTAAACTTGGTACCCCTGAATCCCTAGGATTACAAAAAAGAGTCTTAAGCACCCATCATTTGCATGGCTATAGGTCGATTACCTTGACCCGTGAAGAGCGAGTCAAACCAAATCCCTGAGAAAATAAGTTGATAAAGTAATATCTGATAGAAACATGCACACATGAGAGTCAATCTCAGCGCCTTTAAAACTCTGGGAAAACAAGTAAATACCCTAATGAAAGACACAAGATGCACTCACAAGAGTCAATCTTGGAATCTCAGCCATGGACAACAAGAAAGTGTAAAAGACACTTGCATACCAGAGAGTCCAACATGCCCCTTTAAATCAAGTAGAGTTTAGTGGGTGTTGCAGGTAAGATTGAAGAGACACATGCACTCAATCAAGCAAAATATTGTCTCATGAATACAAGCAGGGCTAACGTAAGCATTAACAACAAAAATCACCAGCAGGGCAATGTCATGTGACCTTGGCCTTGTGACAGCAAGTCATTGAATTTTATCATATCGATTTAAACAATATATGCAGCAACTGCAGCAGAAAATAACTTTTGTCAATATCCACAAATCTATTAAAAATCATCAAATGAATAATAAAAAAGACCAGTCCCCATATTAAACGTCCCATTCTTAGACTTAAGAATACTGAAAAGACTCGGATCCAAGAAACCTTAATTCAGCATTTGAAATTCAGCATTTGAAATTCAGCATTTGAAAATATACAGGTTACATATAATGCTCATTTCTTAAAAAAAAGAGGTTATTTTAGCGAATAAAATCTAAGTTGGACTGTAAATGAACATTGTCATAGAACAATATAGTTCCTTAGAAAGTTAAATTTAATCAAAGACTTTACTAGATTCAAGTTTGTAAGGCTTTATTTGCAACCCTTAGATACTGATGGGCAGCAATCAGTATAAAACCTGAATAGACTGCAAGTAACTCGCAGGCTGTTTCGGTTTTATCCTGTTTGCACAAAGCCATTTTCACTTTGCTTCTGAGTGGGAAAGGGTTAAGAATATTCCTTATTCTTAGACTAAAGTCAAATATTTGGTTTGTGAATGTTAGCCAAGATAAACAGGTCTAGCTTTGCCGGTGCAAGCGTACCTGATCATCAGCGAACTTCAAGAGAGAGGTCATGGGGTCACCACCAGGGGACAGGACAAACAGCAGAGGGGCGCAGTTGTTACTGTCACCAAACGACCCGGGAAGGTCAAACGGGGGAGGCTCGATGTATTTCTTGCCTATCTTCTCTGTGACGAAGTCTTGAATCGCTGGCACAACCTGGAAATACACAGCAGAACAAACTAAGCATTTCTCTTGGTAAAAAGGGTTTAATGTCCCGATTAGTCTCATGTTACTGCACAGGCTAATCAGGGACAACACTCAACACGCATGCATTAATCCCAGTTTTTCCAGAATAAGAAAACAATTATTTAAAACTGTTTTTCATCTAGTTTTTTCTTAAAAGCTTACAGCTGGTCATAAATGTAATTTGATTTAAGCGACAAGGCTCAACATTTAACATTTAAAGCTTACAGTCCAGGGTGTTAATTACAAAGCGGCTTAGGAAAATGTGCACTTAAGAACAGAATTTTGTATAGGGAAATCATATCTTACGTTGTACATATGGGAAAATTTCAGATCAAGTTTTCTAGGAGAAATCTGATTGAGGAGATAAAATACAATGTTTTACATAAAAACTGGACATACTAGCTTTAAAAGAAATATTCCCCACATTTCACTCTAAAGGAGATATTCCCAAAATGTTGCTTTATTAACCAAAAGGTGAAACAGGGATTTCAATAGTTTTTGAAAAACCATAAGTCACGAGTTCTTGTGCTTGAAATTTTCGGAAGTCAAATGACATTTTCAAAGTGGTCAAAATATTTCAGTCTAGAGTTTTGTTTCTGAACAAATTTAGATTGCTCAAACAATTGGGCTTTGTTTAAATTTAAGTATATTACATAACACACAAAAAAACACAAACGGGTAATGAAAAGTAAATTTTTGTATTATTGTATTAGTTTCAAGGCAACATTTGCATCACAATCATACAATGGAGATAATATGGTGAAGTGAAAAGTGAGAACATTACAAAATGCTTGCATTTAATAAGGATTCTACATCAATTAACATCCCTGTGAAAAGAAGCCCTGATTGCATGGTATGTGGTTACCTTGTCCGGTCGGATACATCTGAGGAGTAGCAGCCTCTGGAAGGAGCCGAGTCTCTCCTGCCACTCTCCGGGCAACGTCATGTGTTGGGGCTCCTGTTGGAACACAGAACACAGACCCACAATAACAATTGTAAACTTTGTAGATATTTTGCACATTTATAATAAAGCAATAGTTTAAACCTATTTATTTTGGCTCAATTGCATAGAAAGCCGAAGGCTTATTTGAAAAGCTATCAAGTCTATTTCCTGGGTAGAACCAGCACACAGTGTCTTTGAGGGAGAACTAAAAAATGGTCCCACAGTATGGATCAAACTTGTGACCTGGTTGCTAGGCGACACTCTATCCACTTCTTCATAGCGACTAGAGGCAAAAGCTTACTTAATGTGAGATTTGTAAAATACAGAAAAACACCCTGGTAACCAAGTTCAGATATTATATTTTGTTACAATAATTTTTATGGTTGATACATTAAAATGCATGGCATTCTTAAAAAAAATAATACAAAAATCAACATAATTATGCTTAAATTAGGAATAAAGCTGTATTTTTTTCTTAAGTTTGTTATCTGAATGATTTTGCTGAATAAAGGGATTTGTTAACAGTTCGGTAAAATTGTCAAAAAAATTGTCAGAAGTTAAAAAAAATTATTTAACATTATGTTTTAACAAAGCAGAATATAACTCTTGACTCGGAAAATTCTTTAAAGTATTGGTTCTTTAATGGATGAACATAATTCGCAATAGAAAAATAATAATAAGTTTGTAACGCTTTTCTTGATAATTTGAGAACTTTGATAGCGTTTGTTTCTCATTAAATTACTCAAACCTGTGTGGGGCACAGAGGTAGTGTGATCACTTTTGCTTACAAAGGTCTCAGATTCAAGTCCATGGTAAAAAAAATGTTTTTTAATCAACTTTGTTTCTTGCTTTTAAAATGTTAAAACAAATCTAAAACAATGTAGATTTGTAAGTAAACATTTTAAATAACATTTTTAATATAAATGGCAATCTGTGGATAAGTCCTTTAAAGAAAAAATCCATCTACCCAACGCGCAGTCAAATGCACCAAATGCCAATCAACAGGACATCACAAAAGCACAACGTACCACGCTGTCGTAAACCTCCTTCCAGCCGTCCTTATTGGACACAAACTTGGTGCGGATGTTCTTGAAGATGGGAAGGTCGTCAAGGCGACAGATCTCGTCCCATGACTGGACAGGCAACCAGGTGGTCGGGTTTGAGTGCGGGTTGTCGAGCCCGATGCCTCCCGTGAGCAGGAAGCGCCACTCATCCTCGTTCACCTCCTTGTTGTGCTTCAGGATGTTTGAGCAGAGCAGGAAAGAGAACAGCAACTGAAAGAAAGAGAAAAGGATACTTTACACTAATAAAAAACAAGGGAGGTAAGTATGGTACAAATTTTGAGTAAAGAAATAGGCTAATAAACAATAATCTTTTTAAATTAAGAGCTCAAGATCATTTGAAGTTTGAGCAGAGCAGGAACTAGAACAGCAGCTGTAAGGAGAAAGGGGGAAGGTTTATTTGAGCAATATTCTTGAGAAAAATTGTGAATTTTTGGAAGGTTATTAACTTTTGTACCCCAATAATCTGGAGCTATCTATTTTTAAAGATTATTGATTGTGGTCCTACTTCTTTAATCGCAATTATTACTTAAATTGCCTCCTGTGTTATTCTGGGTATAAATGCAGATCACTACTGGAAAACGAGGCTTAAAACATGTGCATAAAGTGTCATCACAAATTAGCCTGTGCACACTGCACAGGCAAATCAAGGACGACACTTTACGCACATGCATTCAGCCAAGTTTTCCCAGAAAGAGGTTAATATATACTTATAAACAAAATAAAATCCAATTAAAGCCACGCACCTTATCTTTCTCAAAGAGCGATCGGCACACGTTACAGTAGAGCGAGTACGTGAAGTGATTGTAGAGATTTTCGAGGCGTTTCTTCAGATCCTCCGTCTTCTCCGCGTTCTCGATGGACAGACAGAACAGGTTGATGAACCACGTCAGAGAGTACTGGTACATCGGCTCGATGTTTGCCAGGTCCGCGATGGAGAAAAACAGGATCGTGGAGTGGATCGCTATCGGCTTGTAGCCCAACCGAGCAGTGTCGATCTTTATCTCGGTTTCCTCAGCGATAGCCTGCGCAGATAATCACACATTCTTACTGATATATAGTGAAATAGCTGTCCTTATTTTAAAGTTATAATTAAAACAACAACAGTGATTTATATATTTTATCATACCACTACATTGATATCTGCCTGATTTAAAGGAAAAAAAACAACAGCACAAATCTTATTTTACAAATATTAAGCATAAGTGCTTATGATATCAAGATCAACACGTCAAAGGTCGTACAACATATTCATTCCCGCAAAAAATCCACAGTCGTAGAGATTATTTTTTTATCATTTCTTTTAAAATGTGGAGGGAGCGTTATCCTGAGCAGAAAAACAAATTGTTCAAGTAAAATGTATTTTAATTAGTTAAATGCTTACCTGCTATCTCCTAGCTACTACGTTCCAAGGTGGGTTTATTTATCCTAAAATATTTCTGGAAGCCGGGAGCCGCTTTTTAAAATTTATTTATTAATTCGATTTAAAAGCCAATAAAATGGACGTTGTTTACTAGCACTCTCCTGAAAGAAGATTGAATTGTAAGGTGTCGTTTTAGCCTAGGTTACATTATACTATGTTCCGACCTAGTCTATTATGGAGTATATAGGTGGCAGCTCCGGCCTTTCAGAAATCTTTCAGGATAAATAAACCAACCTTGGAAGGTAGTAGCTAGGAGATAGCAGGTAATGAATTTATGCTATTAAAACACGGCAAGCCTTGCTATTCTATTCTTTAATTCTTAGCTAGGTTTTTCTGCCTATTTTGGGAAAAGGAGTCTGACCAAAATGGGAATTTTTTATTGACAAAATTTGCCATTTTGGGAATTTTTGCTTCAATGAAACGGCTCATTTGGGAAAAACTTGTGAATTTATCATGCTTAAATAATTCAGTGGTTTAACAAATAAATTTGTTTTTATTTGTTAGTTTGTCTTCTTTATATTAACAGATGCAATAATGGGCATGTTCAACGTTTATTCAAGTACAGCAGTTTTGTTTTTCAGTTACAGTTACACTCTGAGATAAGAATAAGAACTGTACAGTCAAAACCTTATAGCAGATATTTCTGACCAAAACAAACACTGGTTAGTCACACAAGTTATAAAACACTTCATTCTTAAAAAAACACAAAAAAAACACTTTTTTTCTTTTTGGGAAATTGGGATTTTTGTTATAATTTCGGTTTGGGATTGGGTCCGTTTGCTTTGGAAGTGCCTCTGTTTTCCGGAGGCGCAGAGAGTGCTGAAAAACTCCTGCTTAGCCTCACAGAATATATTACTCAACAATAGGGCAGTAACCTGCTATTCTCTATTTATTTTTTCCTATTCAGAGAACCTGTGTAATACTAGTAATAACATGAGCCTTGTTCTGGAAAAACAGGGTTTAATGCTTGAGCGTAAAGTGTCCTCTAAGATTAGCCTGTGCAGTCCACACAGTCTAACTAGGGAGAACACTTTCAGAGTTTATGATATTTTTGTTTACAGAAAGTCTTTTCTTAGCAAAATTAAGTTCAGACGGAAAGTGTTGCCCCTGATTAGCCTGTGCGGATTGCACAGGCTAATCTGGGATGACACTTTACGCATATGCATTAAACCCCCTTTTTCACTGAGCCCGGCTCATTTATTGTTTCCTTTTAAGACACCTGTGGAATCACACAAAAGTCGAGGTGTCAAACCTGTTTCTCCGATATCTCGTTAGCCAGCACTTTGGAGGATGAGAGCACTTTGATGGCGGTCTCGTCTTCGAGAATGTTGCCTTCTGACGTGGACAACACCTCAAGAATCTTGTCTTCAATTTCCTTCAGTTGCCTAAAACAAAGACCACGGATGTGAGGAATTATCTAGAAAAAAATCCATAAATAAAAAGCATATCACCCAAAATGAAGACAATATTTTGTTGTTGATAAAAACAAAGACTATGAGTTCAAAATTGTAGACATAAAACCTTTACACCTAAAGAATTGTGTCTTCTTGTGTTGCCTAAAACTTACACCCCTGATGTGTGGAATTATCTAGAAAAATGGAATTTTGTCTTCAATTTCCCAAGATAAATAGAGTATAGTTCTTTGCTTTCAGGTGTGATAAAGAATTTCACCAGAGAGTGAGACAATATTTGTGTTGCCAAAAAAAATTACTATTACTTGGAATTTGCAGATATCAAGCCTCAATTGCAAAAATGTGTTTGTGCACAAAATAAACAGCAATATAAATATGAGTATCATTTAGACTTTAACAAAATCAGAAAAATAAAATGCAATTGAAATGAGAACAATTTTTGGAATTGAATCAATAATTGTGTAGATTATCAACAATATTTTCACCAATTAACAAGTATCCTTCAAGACTTTAGCTGCATTCTGCGTGAACAGGGCTAAATGCATATGTGCAAAGTGTCTCCCAAATAAGCCTGTGAATTCTGCACAGGCTTAATGAGAGACAACATGAACAGGGCTAAATGCATATGCGCAAAGTGTCTCCCAAATAAGCCTGTGAATTCTGCACAGGCTTAATGAGAGACAACATGAACAGGGCTAAATGCATATGCGCAAAGTGTCTCCCAAATAAGCCTGTGAATTCTGCACAGGCTTAATGAGAGACAACATGAACAGGGCTAAATGCATATGCGCAAAGTGTCTCCCAAATAAGCCTGTGAATTCTGCACAGGCTTAATGAGAGACAACATGAACAGGGCTAAATGCATATGTGCAAAGTGTCTCCCAAATAAGCCTGTGAATTCTGCACAGGCTTACTGAGAGACAACATGTTATGCCTTTATGGAAATTTTAACTTTAAAGGAGGTCTTTTCTAAACAAAAATTTAATATAGTCGGAAAGTATCGTCCCTGATTAGCCTGTGCAGACTTCACAGGCTAATATAAGACAACACTTTTGGAATGTTTTTACCAATCAGCGAAGTATCCTGTAAGAATTCAAATCCCCACATACTTCTTGTTTTCTGCGCTCTGCAAGATGAGGGCGTTCTTTTCCTCCTCCAGCTCGGGCCGTTCCCTGGCAACCACAATGCCTAGCAACTGGTCCTGCAGACCCTCGGGCGTGATCATGAAGTTTAGGAGTGTCACCTGTGTATCATTGGTTTAGCATGAAACTTACATTTTTATATAAAAAGGTATTAAGAAACTATTGCATTTGATAAATGTAATGAAAATTCTCAACTGCCCTTATTTTTTCTTTAGCAATGGTCTAATCCCTTTCCCAAAGAAAATTTATTAAAACAAGAGCACTGCATAGCGGGTGCCAACGCTTGGCTGTGGGTACAGTTTTGTCACAGTGACCTTGACTTTTGACCTAGTGACCTAAAATAGGTGTGGCGTGTAGTACTCATCAAGGTGCATCTACATATGAAGTTTCAAAGTTGTAGGTGGAAGCACCTTGATTTTAGAGCCAATTTTAAGGTTTCAGCACGATGACGGCGGACAGCAGACGACGAGCAGGCTATGACAATACCTTGTTGTTTTTTCCAAAAACAGCCGACCTAAAAATGATAGAATGTAACAAAAGAAATTAAGTTAACCTTAGAAAATGTATTCTTCTGTTTCTCAGTTTTATCCATATATAATAACCCAAAAAGAAGTCTTGACCGTTTCCCCAAATCAGTGACCTTACAGGACCATGTTTAACCATTAGAAAGCCCGGACATATAGCCAGCACATACTCACCAGATTTTTTCTTCTTCTTTAACAATGGTTAATTTTCACACTTGTTATTCAAAAGTTTCACAATTTGAAACTCAAATTTTCACAATAAAAAAAAAAATTGCGACAATTTTTTTTTTATTCAAAAAGTTTGCAACTCATTTTTTCATATTTTTTTTTTAAATTGTGAAAAACATGACATGGTAGACTTTTAAAAATTGTTAAAAAATGAGTTGCAAATTTTTGGAATGTTCAAAAAAATAAGTCGCAAACTTTTAAAATGTGAAAAGACAGAAAGGAAAAGGACTGCTCACCTTAATGTAACGACACATAATGTCAAATCTAATGTGATATTCTGAAAATTTCCAATAAAAATTTAACTTATTTCACAAATGTCTGAATGTAACATAAACACAGGAAAAAAAGCTCTGCTCACCTTGACAGAGGTCTCGGGCAGGTAGTGGGGGTTCCTCAGCTTGGTGGTGATGTAGAACTTGAAGTCCTGGGAGTACTCAATGGTGCTGTCACCCAGACGGATGCACAGGGCGCCGGCCTGCTTGAACGTCTGCTTCAGCAGCAGAGGCTCCAGCATCGGGTCCAACTCCTCACCGACGTTCTCCAGGAGAACCTAGTGTAGGAAATATTGGTTGTGTGTATCCTTGGGACAATTATATTGGTTGTGTGTAGCCTATAAACAGTTATATTGGTTGTGTGCAGCCTATTAAAAGTTATATTGGTTGTGTGCAGCCTAAAAACAGTTACATTGTTTGAGTGTAGCCTATTACAGTTATATTGTTTGTGTGTAGCCTTTACAAGCTATATTGGTTGTGTGTATCCCATGAACAGCTATAGCTTATATGGGGTCCCTCTACAAGAACGTTGATTGTGTTCAGCCTCCTTGAACCTTGATTGAAAGTATCTTATCATAGTTTCTAGCCAATATGGGGTCCCTCCCCTTCAAGATTGATTGTTTGCAGCCTCTAAATAGTGAATATAGGGTAACTCCCATAGAACCTTGGTTGATTGTATCCTATGAAAAGATATAGCAAAATAGTGGGTCCTTTCCCTTGGATTTAACAAAAATTGTGCAGTTTCTAGATATGTAATAGAGACAGTTGGCTTAAACATTGGCTGTGTGTAGCCCATGAAAAGCTTCATCGTTTGTGGGTAGCAGTTATATTGATTGGGTGCAGCCCATACACATTATAAAGCATTTGTGTGCAGTCTATGACCAGTTATACTGCTTGTATGCAGGCAGCTCATAAACAGTTATATTGGTTGTGTGTAGTCTATACAACAGTTATATTGGTTGTATGTAGCCCATAAAACAGTAGCCCATAAAACAGTCTTACTGGTGGTGTGTAGCTAATCAACAATTAAAGTAAAACTTGTTTCCCAGTTTCCCACAGTTGCTCTCCTATTGAACTATGACCACAGTTGACTAAGTCTGGAAATGATAATTAGGTTTATAACATACCGGTGTGCCGAACTGGATGCAGTTCTCGAGTGTGCGCACAAAGTCTGGATTGGTGAGCTTGATAACGTGCACATTGTTGGCCTTCTCCATGTTCTTGACCCACTTGTTAGCCTGGCCCTGAGGGTCAATCATAAGGGGCCAGCGACGGGAATTGCTGAAACAGAGGGTCAACATGAATGAGATTCTACCTCAATATGAATGAGATGTTTCCACAACATAAATGAGAGGTTAATTCTACATGAATGAGTATTTACCTAAAATTGATAAAACTTAACCTCAAGTTACCTCAAAATTCAAATGAGATGTAACCTCAACATGAGTGAGACATTCATTCAAAATGAATGATACAGTAACTTAACATAAATAGAACATTACGTCAACATGATGCCGTTGTCTACAGAGAAAGTGTCAGTAGGCAGCCCAGCGATGTTCCAGGCACGAATCTTGACCTGGTCACCGAGGGTGGAAATCAGGGAGAAGTCCTCCGAGCACGGGATACCGCGGGTCTTCACGGACTCAATCCAGCTGGCAATCTGGTCCTGAAGAATGAACAGAACTTGATGACTTACATTTGAGCCATATTGTGGGAAAATGGGGCTTAATGCATACATGTAAAGTGTCATCCCAGACTAGCCTGTGAAGTCCGCACTGGCTTATCAGGCTTTTTCTTCCTTACTTGGATTTTCATTTAAAAAAGATTTCATTTTAACAAAAAATTTCATAAAAGGGAGAGATTTCACCCATGATTAGCCTGTATAACTCTGATCTAGGTACCAAAAAAGTTAAAAAATACAGAATAAGATATAACAGTAAGGATGGACAAGAAGTGAAGTTAATAACATTTAATTCCAGATGTATCGCAGATTTTTAATTATCTCCCTATTGAGAACAATACAAAAGTGCATACCGTCCTGAATGCGGATGTGAAACAGCCGAGGTAAGCTACGATCCCAGATGAGACCAGGACGTCTCCTGTACAGTTGGTGTACTTCACTCCAAGGTCCTTGGCTGCCTTCCCCCATCTGTAAAGGAACAGAGGAACCATAAACTATGTTTCAGAAGTTGCCGTGGCATAGCGGGTCTGGTGTCCACCTAGGTCATGGGTTAAATCCCCACTGTAGTAACGTTCATTTGAGACACCAAATATTTGAGACAGGAAATGAACTCAATAGCATTTTAATAAGCCTCAGGCTTTCCATGCAATTGAGTAAAAATAACTAGGTTAAAACTAAACATTGTTTCCCATTAAATTAGCAGGTGCCTAATAGTGAATGTTTTCTTTTAAGTTATTGGTGGGCCCTTTTCTGAGAAAACTCTACAATGACTTCTTTATGCAAATTATATTAAAGATTGTTATATACCAGTCAATTAACTTCGGTACAAATTTTCTATTTTGTGGGGGTTGTGGCAAAAATCCTTCCAGCACATCACACATACTTTATTTTTCTTTAACTATGTGGGGAAAGCAGACTGCACAGAATAATCTGGACTGAAACATATAGGCACTTGCCTTGAGTCCTGTTTTCACAGAGCAAGGCTCATTTGTGTCTTTTTCTGAGAAAACTGGGCATAATGCATTTGCGTAAAGTGTCGTCCCAGATTAGCCTGTGCAGTCCGCACAGGCTAATCAGGGACGACACTTTCCGCTTTTATGGTATTTTTAGTTTGAAGGAAGTCCCTTCTTACTGAAAATCAAGTTTAAGCGGAAAGTGTCGTCCCTGATTAGCATGTGTGGACTGCACAGACTAATCTGGGACGTCACTTTACGCGCATGCATTATGACCAGCTTTCACAGAACAAGACACATATAAGCAAGGGATCGCAGTCCATAAATTCAGGGATAAACGTTACACTAAATAAATTACTGATATTTTAAACCTGTCTTGCCTAAAAAATTACTAATATCTCACATCTCTTGCCTAAAAAATTACTGATAACTCACATGTCTTTCTTGCCTAAAATATTACTGATATGTCACCTGTCTTTCCTGTCTTTCAAAATTACCACAATCTCACCTGTCCTTCTCGCCTCCCAGCCCACCAATGAGCTGCTCTGCACGGGCCAGTTTCTTTGTGCACAAGTCCACCTGGTTCTCGAGGTCCACTTTCTTCTGCTTGTTGAAGGCCAGCTTCTCTGTGAGCTTGTTCAGCTTGTCCTGGACCTCCTTCAGCGAGGCTCGCTTCTTCTCCAGAGACGCCATGGCAGTCGCCAGTTCCGACTCTGCCTTCTTCAACGCAATCTTCTTCGGTGCGACTACTTTGGCAACTCTGAAAGTGTAATATAATAATACTACTGATTGTTTTCATAGTGGGTTTCTTTTGGGGAATTTTCATTACTTGACACTTTTTGTTTCCTGAAGTAATATATCAGTAAAAGTTTTTTGGGGTTTTGCTTTTCTCAATCTTATTTCATTTAATGCCATACTCTAAAGTTTAAATAAATATTTTGTCAACGTCTGAAGAATTCACCAAAATGAATTCTGAAAACCCAGCTTACCTAAAAAAATTAAATCTGCCTATACAGAGTAAATGTAAATTTTTAAGTGTAAAAATGCCCTAAATGAAACTGGCCATTTTGGGCATTTAGCCAAACAATCAAACATCTTATTGAGGTACAAAAATTGTCACAAACAATAAGTAAAGTAGTATAAGATTATTTCATTACATTATTTTGTTGTTAAAATATAATGCCCATTTAGGCCATTTGTAAAACCTTGTCGTTTCAAAGTGTAAACAAGAGCACCGCCTTGCGGGTGCAGACCGCTCATCTATTTTCTTTTTAAAGGTGAAGGGACTCTCATTTTCAATCACAAAGGAGGGAGGAGTGAAGAGGGGTGTATAGTGTGGGTTGTGGACATTTAGTGGGGGGGGGGGGGGGCGATGGGGGGGGGGGGGGGGGGGTTTTGGGTGCGATGGTTGGACGGTATTTCAAACATAACCGTTTAAAAAAAAAAAAATGGGGGGGGGGGGTATAGTGTGAGGGTGTGGTGGTAATTTGTAAGATGATCTTAAAAAAAAAAAAAAAAAAAAAAAAAAAAAAAAATTGGGGGGGGGGGTGGGGTGGGGGGGGGGTGGGGGGGGTATAATGTGAGGGTGTGGTGGTCATTTGTAAGATGATCTTTAAAAAAAAATAATAAAAAAAAAAAAAATTGGGGGGGGGGGAGGGGGGGGAAGAGGAGGGGGGGGGGGGGAGGAGGAGGGGGGAGGGGGGGGAGGGCACGGGGGGATGGTTTGGGTGGAGTCTATTGCGGTATGTCAGGTAAGAGTAGTTTCATCAAAGTATCAATCAAATCTAATCATAAATAAAGAAGTTATGGCAATTTTAGCAAAATTTAATAATTTGACCTTGACAGTCAAGGTCATTCAAAGGTCAAAGTAAAATTCAAGTTGCCAGGTACAGTAACCTCATGATAGCATGTAAGTATTTGAAGTTTGAAAGCAATAGCCTTGATACTTAAGAAGTAAAGTGGATCGAAACACAAAATTTAACCATATATTAAAAGTTACTAAGTCAAAAAAGGGCCATTATTCCGTAACAATGACAACCAGAGTTATGCAACTTGTCCTTTTACTGTACCCTTATGATAGTTTGTGAGTGTTCCAAGTATGAAAGCAATATCTATGATACTTTAGGGGTAAAGTGGACCAAAACATAAATCTTAACCAAATTTTCAATTTTCTAAGTATAAAGGGCCCATAATTCCGTCCAAATGCCAGTCAGAGTTACATAACTTTGCCTGCACGGTCCCCTTATGATAGTTCATAAATCTTGCAAGTATGAAAGCAATAGCTTTGATACTGTAGGAATAAAGTGGACCTAAACACAAAACTTAATCAAATTTTCAATTTTCTAAGTATAAAAAGGGCACATAATTCTGTCAAAATGCCAGTCAGAGTTACATTACTTTGCCTGCACAGTCCCCTTATGATAGTTAGTAAGTGTTGCAAGTATGAAAGCAATAGCTTTGATGCTTAAGGAATAAAATGGACCTAAACACAAAACTTAACCAAAATTGTCAATTTTCTAAGTATAAAAAGGGCACATAATTCTGTCAAAATGCATGCCAGAGTTATCTAACTGAGTTATCTTACTTTGCCTGCCCAGTCCCCTCATGATAGTAAGTAAGTGTACCAAGTTTGAATGCAATAGCATTGATACTTACTGAGAAAAGTGGAACTAAACGCAAAACTTAACCAAAATTTTCAATTTTTTAAGTATAAAAAGGGCACATAATTCTGTCAAAATGCACGCCAGAGTTATCTAACTTTGCCTGCCCAGTCCCCTCATGATAGTAAGTAAGTGTACCAAGTTTGAATGCAATAGCATTGATACTTTCTGAGAAAAGTGGACCTAAACGCAAAACTTAACCGGACGGCGACGCCAACTCCAACGCCGACGCCAAGGTGATGACAATAGCTCATAATTTTTTTTCAAAAAATAGATGAGCTAAAAAGAGTGCCAAACTGTTACAAGATACGCCCGTTTGAAGGTTTTGGTCACCATGCTAAATGCTTGAAATGCACTAAGTGACCTAGTTTTTGACCCGGCATGACCCATATTTCAACTTGACCTATATATCATTTAGACACAACTTCTGATAAAATTTGGTGAAAATCGGATGAAAACTACTTCAATTAGAGAGCGGACACCATGCTAAATCCTTGAAATGCACTAAGTGACACCGTGACCTAGTTTTTGACCTAGCATGACTCATATTCGAACTTGACCTATATATTGTCTAGATACAACTTCTGACCAAATTTGGTGAAGATCGGATGAAAACTTCTTCAATTAGAGAGCGGACACCATGCTAAATGCTTGAAATGCACTAAGTGACCTTGTGACCTAGTTTTTTACCCAGCATGGCCCATATTTAAACTTGACCTAGATGTCATTTAGACACAACTTCTGACCAAATTTGGTGAAGATCGGATGAAAACTACTTCAATTAGAGAGCGGACACCATGCTAAATCCTTGAAATGCACTAAGTGACCCCGTGACCTAGTTTTTGACCCGGTATGACCCATATTCAAACTTGACCTAGATATTGTCTAGATACAACTTCTGACCAAACATGGTGAAGATCGGATGAAAACTACTTCATTTA
Organism: Dreissena polymorpha; assembly: GCF_020536995.1. NCBI lineage: Eukaryota > Metazoa > Mollusca > Bivalvia > Myida > Dreissenidae > Dreissena > Dreissena polymorpha. The sequence goes on from NC_068364.1 coordinate 38,794,152, forward strand.
GAGAGCGGACACCATGCTAAATGCTTGAAATGCACTAAGTGACCTCATGACCTAGGTTTTGACCTGGCATGACCCATATTTGAACTTGACCTAGATGTCATTTAGACACAACTTCTGACCAAATTTGATGAAGATCGGATGAAAACTACTCCAATTAGAGAGCAGACACCATGCTAAATCCTTGAAATGCACTAAGTGACCCAGTGACCTAGTTTTTGACCCGGCATGACTCATATTCGAACTTGACCTAGATATTGTCTAGATACAACTTCTGACCAAATTTGGTGAAGATTGGATGAAAACTTCTTCCATTAGAGAGCGAACACCATGCTAAATGCTTGAAAAGCACTAAGTGACCTCATGACCTAGTTTTTGACCTGGCATGACCCATATTTGATATTGACCTAGATATCATTTAGACACAACTTCTGACCGAATTTGGTGAAAATTGGATGAAAACTACTTCAATTAGAGAGCGGACACCATGCTAAATCCTTGAAATGAACTAAGTGACCCTGTGACCTAGTTTTTGACCCGGCATGACCCATATTCAAGCTTGAACTAGATATTGTCTAGAGACAACTTCTGACCAAGTTTGGAGAAGATTGGATGAAAACTATTTGATTTTGAGAGCGGACACTGCTGTGGATGCCGCCGCCCGCCCGCCAAGGGTGAAACTATAATACCTCCGTTTTTTTCAAAAGGGGCGTATAAAAAGGCCCTTCATTTTGACTAATTTCACACAGGAGTAGAAACTTTACCCCAGCACAGACACGAATTCAGGACATGCATAAAAGCTTGCAAATTCTTGAAAATGTCTAGTAAAAAAACAATCTTAACTCTTTCAGTGCTGGAACCGAATTTTGAAGGCCTTTGCAAACAGTTTGGATCCAGATGAGACGCCACAGAACGTGGTGTCTGATCAGGATCCAAACTGTTTGCTATTCTGATAGTATTCTTTGAAAAAAAATCGAAGAAAATGCTAATTTTAGAAATTCAGCAGACAACATTTTAGCAGACGACAAATTTCCCAGCATGCAAAGGGTTAAGTTCCACCAACCTATCATAAGATTCCATGGCCATGATCCACTTGCACAGACCTTCGCAGGCAGTGGATGCGACTCTCACTTTATCGGGGTCAAAGTCGGGGTTCGTTATGTATTTGGTGCGGATCTGTTTCATGTAGGCTGGGTTAATATTGTCCTGAAATAAAGTCGTGGATCAGAAATGATATTCAACAGTTTAACTAAATGCAGACACGTGTAAATTATAGAATATTCTTGGGCCCCTTTACAACTCATGTATGAATTTTGATACATGTGTAGTCCCTTAGAAAATAAAATTAATTTAAGACCTTTCATTCTTAATTCAAGCTTTAAAGGCTTCATTTCCAACCCAAAGATAATATAACGAAAGGATTCGTAGTCGAAATAGATGCTTTGCGCATTTTCACTGCTACAGTATAATTACCTCCCTTAGTTTTAAATTTGCCAGGTAAACAATATGATATTGTAACTTGTTCTTCATAAAGTAAGTGAATTGTATAGCTAAAAATAATGTATTAAGCATTTAAAGAGTATTTGATATTTAAGGAATGTTTTTAGTAAACCCCTGCATATATATTCGGCTAGTTTCTGTGTAAGTGAAGGAGAAATGCTGATCGGTAATTTCCGTAGAGTGCGGAGGGAATTCGGAAACGTCGGTAGTTTCCGGATCGTGCCTTTCCGTTGGCTAGGTGGCGCTCTGTTCGCCAGTATATAAAAGGCTTGCAAATAGACAAGTTAGGGGAGTCCTCCGGTGTATGCGAGCGGATCAACATCTGAAGAAAAGGGACGTTACTCTAAAAGAACAGTATTCTGGAGCAGTTGGGTATTTACGTTGGCTTCAAGCTTTAAACGGTGTTGCCCGGGCTGCAGAGTTCCTGTTTCTTGGAGAGGGTCTTCAGAGGGTTGGAATCTACGGACGTCGTACAAGGCAGTGACGGAAGCTTCACCTAAGGCCTTGGGGTGACGTGAGCCAGTGTCTTCGCGGAAGCCAGTAGCCTCACGAAGGCGGTGACATGTAGCTTCACGGAAGCCGGAGGATTCGTGGAAGGAACATCGGCATTGTGAGGCCGCGCACATAGCGCTCGGTGTCGGCCTCAGGAAATCGGTCGAAGGCATCGATTCCCCTCTTTTGGTCGCATTGTATATATTTAAGGCGACTCAATTACTCTTCATTTTCCAATCATAAGGCAGGTAGCCTGAGAAAAATTAGTTTTTATTAATTGTTATTTGTAATCGGCCTTCCGAGGGTTTCGGAAGGCACATCGTCATTGTGAGGCCGCGCACATAGCGCTCGGTGGCGGCCTCAGGAAGTCGGCGGCTCGCGTTACATATTTGGTGGCAGCGGTGGGATCGGGTATAGAAATCTATCGACAGTTCTAACCTGTCAAGCCCAGGCCTCAAAATGGCTCAAGGTGGGGACGCAAGTCTTCTTGAAGCAATGGAGCGGTTGAAGCGGGAAAATGAAGCCCTCGTTGCAAAGTGTGAAACGTTGACTTTGGAGAAGGAACTTGATATATTAGAGCGTGACAAAATCCAGACTCGCTTCTCTACTCCTGGTCTAGAAACAGAGACACCTAAGCCTCAATCAAAGTTATTTATTCCCGGAGAAAATGTAACAACAAGAAAGAAGACTTCATTGAAGCCTTCAGCTTCAGTGAAGGCAGCGCTACGTATGATGGCCAATCATCGTGGCGTGATTATAGAGCGCACTTTGAGACGTGCGCTGATATTAACCAATGGGACTACAACGACAGGGGATTGTATTTGGCAGTGTCGTTGCGTGGCCAAGCGCAAGGGGTATTGGGAAACCTTGCACACAATTCCAGAGATTATGATTCACTGTTGCAAGCCCTAGAAGAACGTTTTGCGCCTCCTAACCAGACGGAACTGTACACAGTGCAGTTACGTGATCGCAGACAAAAAGCATCGGAGACGTTGGGAGAGCTGGGGCAAGACATTCGAAGATTAAACAACCTGGCATACCCCTCTGCACCGGCAGACCTGAAAGAAACATTGGCCAAAGATCAGTTTCTTGATGCTCTTCAAAGTGCGGACATGAGACTTCGCATCAAACAGGTCCGACCAGTAAGCCTCAATGATGCCATCAGGCACGCTGTGGAGCTCGAAGCTTTTTATCGTGCAGAAAGAACTAAGCCTGACAGACATGTGTCTGCGGTAGGTACCGATGACGATAATTAAGCCAATGAAGCAAATGAATGAGCTTCAAAAGATGGTTGACATGCTCAACAAACGGCTAAGTCAGCTCATGGGCACCGCGGAAACCTCACAACCCAGATATGGTTAAAGGCCAAGCATCATGGAGCGACGGTGTTACACCTGCGAAGTCTCTTCTAAACAAAAATCCAAGGCTGAAAGTGTCGTACCTAATTAGCCTGTGCATTCTGCAGGCTAATTTGGGAGGACATTTAATGCACATTCGTAGTTTTCCCATAGTGGGGCTAATGTTTTTTGTTAAAAACAATGCCAATTCCTACAACTTAATAATTGTATCAATCCTTCATTCATTATAGTAATAGCTCTCCTCCCTTCACTCTTCCAAACAAATCCAGGTCCCAAATGTGAAGTGGATACAGTCTTTCCGAAACGTCGTCGTACCGTCGGACATGTCCAGTAAAATGCTTACCAGTCAGGCAGATTTTCTGTCTTTGTCGGATTGCATGTCCAGTTAATATTTGATCCGCATAGAGGTTAATATTTCACCAGATTACATGTTCAAACAGTTTACATATTCTCCAACAAAACAATTTTCCTTCCACACAAAATATTCGAAAAACATCGATCTTAAAATAGCGCAGCGAACTTATGAATATTTATACAGTTGTGTACTCTCATAGTCTCGCGAGATCATTATGCTTATAGTGAGGCAATGAACTGCGTGTTCATTGGTCCGATAAGAAAATCAGCATATCTGGTTCCCTACATTCGTTATTTTTGGTCACCAAAGCGGGAAAACGGAGGCCCCGCATTGTTTTGACCTCTTTGTAGGGACTCTTCGCAAATGTAACAACAGTGGACTCATGTAATTCTTTTTTTGTTGCAATTGTTATTCTAATTGCATCTAGTGCAGATAAGTGTTTCTGGGGTAATAGGTTAAAACTATAGATTTTATGATCTTTGCTGAAGCTTTTGTCTGTATTTATTTAATGCTTTCCGGTGGTTTATAGAGAAATATCAGTGAATTAAAACTGATAATTTCACTGTTTCAATTATTTACTGTGTAGTGACATCATTTTTTTGACGAAATGACCTCATTATCCCAATGAAATTCTTTAGTTAAACGCTTTAACAATGTAAATAAACAGTGAAAAAAAGCATAAAAGAAAAAGAAAATTTGTTGGATTCGGTGGAATATCGATTTTAATTCACTCGTGATCATAGAAAATTTATATTTTCTATGATCACTCGTGAATTAAAATCGATAATCCACCGAATCCAACAAATATCCTCTATGTAACTGGAAATAAATGTGAATACTGACAGTATCTGTTAGTCCAATCGTCTTACCTTTTAGAATTAACAAAATTTGCCCAATATGCCTTGTCTGATTAAATGTTTTTCGGTCTGGTAAAGTGTTTTTCGGTCTGGTAAAATGTCAAAGTTTACTGGACCGAATGTCCTGTAAAATCTGGGCAACCTTCGGAAAGATTGGTGGATATGGTGTCCGCCTAGCGACCAGGATGTAACAGGTTTTATCCCCACTGTGGAAGCATTTCTTAGATATGAGTTGCGTTCTGAGAAAACTGGGCATAATGCATGTGCGTAAAGTGTCGTCCCAGATTAGCCTGTGCAGTCCGCACAGGCTAATCAGGGATGACACTTTCCGCTTGTATGACATTTTTCATTTAAATGAAGTCTCTTCTTAGCAAAAATCCAATTAAGGCGGAAAGTGTCGTCCCTGATTAGCCTGTGCGGACTGCACAGGCTAATCTGGGACGACACTTTACGCACATGCATTATGCCCAGTTTTCTCAGAACAAGACTCATATGATCTAAAGATACCAATTACAAGTTCGAAAAAGGAAACGGATTCAAGAACCTTTCAATAAGCCTTTGCCTTTTGATGCAATCTAGCATAAATAAATACAATTTAAGAAATTATAAATATTTTTTGGAAAAAAAAAAGCAAGTTCCTTCAAACTTACTACCAATCCATCTTACATTCCCTAAAGAAATATCTCAAGTCAGGGCTCTTTTCAGTCTTGGAGAATGGCTGTTTTTCACAATTTTGACAAGTCACAGAGCAACTCAAATTTTCCCAATTTCAAAGAGTTTGCGACTTTCATTTCACAATCTGAAAAGTTTGAAACTCATCTTTTCACAATTGAAAACAGTTTGCAACTCTCTTTTCAAAACTAAAAGTTTGTAATTTTTTCACACAATTAGGGGCAAAAAGGGGGCTTCACAAAGACGGGGAAAAAAGCCCTGCTCGCACACTTCCAAACAAAACAAAACCTTGTCAAAGTTGATCAGCTGCTCTAGGAACTTCATATCACCAAGGATCTTCAGGGACGGCCCCCAGTAGTCCTCGATCTTCTTGCCGGAACCGCTCGGGTCCGGAATTCTGTCCGGTTTGACTCCCTTGATCACGCAGACAGCCTCCAGGACAAGTCGGATGATGTTTGTAGGCTTCTTCATGCTCTTTACGATCGTGATGTCCTGCGGTGTCAGAGTGTTCAGCGCCTCCAAGGCCGAGTTCAGGATCGGAATGGCTTCCGCAAGGTCGGCATCGCACTCGTCTTTGATCGCCTTTGCCGCCTTTGCTTGCTCGTTGGCAACGGCTTCGTCCGCTTTCACGACCTTGATACGAAGAAGACAAAAAATACTGTACAATCATTTTTATGCATTGGCATAACAGTTTGTTGTTGTTTTTTCTCTAAAAAAAATGCCTTTTTTTATGGATTTTTTATTTTAGAAAAAAACAAACATATATATTTGTGCCATTCATTTTAAGATGTGTTTGTATTAAATGTTTGGATCGGTTAACCAAGGAAATATAAAAAATGTCCCAAGAATAATATTACTTTACATTAATAATTTCAAAACTTCACATTTGACTTTGTTTTCATTAGAATAGAATTTTAAAACAAAGCATTGAATAATACATTGAAACATGTCATCTGCTAAGCTGTATTAGTTGCTCATTAATAATTTCACATTGAATCGTTTCCTTTTAGACAGACCAATTTTTAAACAAAGTGTGAAATACCATCAGGAGACAGTGGTCTCACTTGTGATTTCTGCGTTTTGAGACAATGCAATTCTGGAATTGGAAAATAAAGTTACCAAATGGAAACAACAATTTTAAAATGTGTTCAAGCCCATCTTAATTTTGTCGTGTCAAGCTCTAATTTCTGAGTGGCGTGTTCCTGACTTTTTCCAATATGGTCTTTTGTAAGCAGACAGATTTTCCTTCCATCTTTCATACTTTTGTCTTTTCTTATTTGCCCTTTTCTCCTTAAATGTAAACTTTTCTTCTATCAATAACCATTCACTGTAGTGTAGTGAATATTGTGTCAATCTAGCAACAGGAAGGTCATGGCTTTGACTGTGGGAGAGTGCTTTAGATCTCCCCAAAAGACAAGTACTGGCTCTTACTGGGAAACAGACTTGAAAACATTTTAATAAGCTTTCAGCATTCCAGCGAAAACAAAAGTTTAAACTGACAAGAGTTGCTGCCCTTACCTTCTCCACTTTGGTCACCTCAATGGAGTCCTTCTCAATGACGAACTTGATCTCTGAGTTGCTGCCCTTACCTTCTCCACTTTGGCCACCTCAATGGAGTCCTTCTCAATGACAACCATGATCTCAGAGTTGCTGCCCTTAACTTCTCCACTTTGGCCACCTCAATGGAGTCCTTCTCAATGACGACCATGATCTCAGAGTTGCTGCCCTTACCTTCTCCACTTTGGCCACTTAATGGAGTCCTTCTCAATGACGACCATGATCTCAGAGTTGCTGCCCTTACCTTCACCACTTAGGCCACATTAATGGAGTCCTTCTCAATGACGACCATGATCTCAGAGTTGCTGCCCTTAACTTCTCCACTTTGGCCACCTCAATGGAGTCCTTCTCAATGAAGACCATGATCTCAGAGGTGCTGCCCTTACCTTCACCACTTTGGCCACCTCAATGGAGTCCTTCTCAATGACGACCATAATCTCAGAGTTGCTGCCCTTACCTTCTCCACTTTGGCCACCTCAATGGAGTCCTTCTCAATGACGACCATGATCTCAGAGTTGCTGCCCTTACCTTCTCCACTTTGGCCACCTCAATGGAGTCCTTCTCAATGACGACCATGATCTCACAGTTGCTGCCCTTACCTTCTCCACTTTGGCAACCTCAATGGAGTCCTTCTCAATGACAATCATGATCTCGTCGACATCCTTGCTGGCCTGGACGAGCTGTGGTTGGAGGTCAATAAGCTCTTTCTGCATGTCTGCCACCTGGGAAGCGGCGCTCGCAAGTTTCTCCAGTCCAACCTCATATCTCTGCTTCATTTTCATCACCGCTCTGTGTTCAATGTAGAAGAAAGAATAACAAGACTATTACCAAGCAATAAAAGTCTCTTACCTCTCCATATTGCCATCTGTCCATGTTTCAAAAATATGAAGAATTTTTAAAGTATTTGTGCATAATCTCCATATTGCCATCTGTCCATGTTTTAAGTGTCATGAAAAATATGAAGAACTTTTAAAGTTATCGCAGGATCCTCCATTTTCAGCAATATTTCTAGTCTATTTGTTGCCTGAGCAACCAGAATTCTTGACGTAGGAACAAAATGAAATGGTGTGCATAATCTCCATATTGCCATCTGTCCATGTTTTAAGTGTCATGAAAAAATATGAAAAACTTTTAATGTTATCGCAGGATCCAGAAAAGTGTGACAGACTGACAGACTGACGCATAGAGCGCAAACCATATAGTCCCCAGTAGGGGACTAATTAGAACCACCGCTCTGTGTTCAATTAAAAAGAAAGCTAAGTTAGAAAAATGACTCTGTGTTAAATGAAGAAGAAAGTAGAAAAATAATATTTCTTTTCACAGTTCTGAATTCTAACAAATAAAAAAGCCTTATAAGAATCTTCATTACTGCTCTGTGTTCAAAGAAAAATAAAGCCTAATTAGCACCTGTTTTTATTTCTGCTCTGTGTTCAATGAAGAGGAAACGTGTTCAATGACAAAGAATGCCTAATTAGAGCCTATCTTAATAACTTCTCTGTGTTCAACATTACTGCTGTGTGTTCAACATTACCACTCTGTGTTAAACAAAGAAGAAAGCATTATTAGAACCTACTTAGAATCTTCATTACTGCTCTGTGTTCAATGAAAACGAAAGCCTTATTAGTTCACCGCTCTGAGTTCAATGAAGAAAAAAGCGTTATTTGTACCACTGCTCTGTGTTCAATGATGAAGAAAACCATATTCACTGCCACACCTTGTTTTCTATGTAATAGTGAATAAAATGTTTTTTGATTGGTAGCCCGAAGGATTTCAATAGGAAGCCAAACGTATTTTGCATGAATTACATGATTATTTGTTATTATTTTGAATATCTATCGTTGAACTGTAATGAAACAGAAAAGCAAGTATAGTTTCAAAGTTTATTCAATTTTTATTCTGAAACATCCATTTAAACTGCATTTCAATATATCAACAGCAAACAATCCCTACCCCACGTTTCACATCAGGCGGGGACTATAATGTTTTTATTAACTCAAATTTATTCATTAAAAACTTTCATTTAGACAGCATTTCAATGTAAAAACAGAAAAACATCCTTACCCCCGTTTCACATCTAGCAGGGACTTGAACGTGTTGATCAACTCAAGATATGACGTTGGCGTCACGTAGTTGTGTCGCTCGAGCTCCAGTAGGAACCGCTCGGACAGTTCTCGCGTGGACGTGTGGAACATCTTGCACATCTCGATGCAGCCGTGACGTTCATCGTCATCAATCTCGACTTCCTCAAGGAACCGCGCCGCCACTGCCTGGAGGGCGTCTTCTGGCCAAGACTGAAAAGGGGATATAAAAATTTGTTTCAACATTAGTAATCAATCCTTTACATACATACTATACTTTACCTGTTATCGTGTGCATCCGTGTATAAAGGGCACTTGATTTTTAAATTCTAAAATGGATTCAACAGTTTTCTAACAAAGAAACTGGCAAATTGGACTGAAAAGGGGGGTACAAATATTTGAGCCTGCTTCAGGAAAAAGGGTCTTAATGCATGTGCATAAAGTGCTCCCCATGATTAGCATGATCAGTCTGCACAGGCTTATCAGGGACGATATTTTACACTTTTATGGTGTTTTTTTTCGTTTAAAGAAAGTCTCTACCTAGCAAACATTCAAGTTTAGGCTGAAAGTTTCATCCCTGATTTTCCTGTTCAAATTGCACTTTACCCACAATGCATTAAGCCCTGTTTTCCCACAGCGAGGCATAAATATTTGTTTTAACACATAATCAATGCTTAAAGCCTATATAACGCTCAAAATCAATGAAAATTTGGTAAAGTATTTTGTAAAATAAAGTTAACACCTAAACAATCAGTGTTCCTTAAAGCAATAGCCACAATTTCAACACTAGATGTGGTATGATTACATAGATTTTTGTAGATACAATATGCTCGTTTATTTATTTGTGACACAATTAATTCCATTTTAATTTCCCGCGAATATATCTATTCATACGACACACGAACACTAAAATGGTGTTCATGTGTCGGATGAATAGATATTTTTGCAGGAAATTAAAATGGAATTAAATATGCAAAACAATAATAAAAACGAGCTTGGGAATGGGGAAAAATAATGGCTCCAAATTTGGAAAATAATACAACAACATCGAATCTAGCAATATTCAACCATTTGCCTCACCTGGAACCAGTCAATTGTGCAGCAGTTGACGAGAGAAGGGAACTTCCTGAGTCGGTTCCTGAAAGCCTCTCCTATGGGGCTCATCGCGAGACAGATATGTAGCTGGTCTCGGACTCGAGACACAAACATGTTGAACAGCGCCACCGGCGAGCCGTCTGTCTGTTTGGTCTTCTCACGTTGTCTGCAAGACAGCCAGACCATTACAGGTTTGCAAGGGGGGGGGTGGGAGGGGGGGGGGGGGGTCAATGAGGTTTCAACAGTCCAAATTAACCCTTTACCACTTAGATACATATTGTAGTCATTCAGAAAGTTACATTTAATTGAATACCTTTCTTACTAAATTCAAGTTTTAAAGGCTTCCATTTCCAACCCTTAGTTACTGATGAGCAGCAAACAGCAAAAAACCTGAACAGACTGGGAGTTTCTCGCAGGCTGTTCTAGTTTTATGCTGGTTGCAAAAGCCATTTTCACTTTGCTTCTAATGGGGGAAAGGGTAAAGCTAAAAGTATTAAAATGAAAGAGAAAAAAGAGAAAAGTATTGTATTATTTTTACGTACTTTATCATGCATCACGCGTAATCATGTATAACGCTCCCTCGATTTTTAAATGCCAAAATGGAGGAAAAAAGTATTCTTATAAAGGAAACTATGCACTTTGGACTTAAAATGGTCTGCCAACTTTCTATTATGCAATTGGTAAATTACTTTTTACATTTACATTTGGGGGTATAAAACTGACCGTTACACATGCTAAAGTATGGTTATTTGAGAGAGAAACAGCATACAAATGGAGTTCCATGTTCAAATCAAAAAGTTGTGTTGCATTCCACTGTCTAAAGAAAGAAAACATGATTATTTGGTTAGAATGTTTGGAGCTAAACAATGTCTTGCTTTTGTTGTCTTTGAGAGTAAATAACATTACTTTCTTAAGTTCAAAGCAGACACGATGTTTTGACATTTAGTCCTGGTAAAGAAAAAAACGCTGCAAGGTTCATAAGTTTGAAGCTTTTTAAAACTAATTGCTTTATTGTTTTCTTTTCCAGCATTTGAAAAAAGAAAATCATGTTACAACAGCCTTAATAACAAGCAAATTCGTCGAATTGATATCCCCTGCCAATATGCTTCTGGACACATAACTGTTATATTTGACACTCTGCTAAAAATCCTTTTTTTTAAGATACAAAGGGCCATAACTCCGTTATTAACAGATGGTACAATGCCATTTGGCGTGCATCATCCTCTTATCCATACATATACTCATACCAAGTTTCAATGAAATCTGCCAAAGCACTTCCAAGATACGGCTCCAGACACAAAAGTGCCGGACGGACGGAAAGACGGACGGATGGACGGACAGACAACGCCCAAAAAATATCCCTCCGCCTATGGCGGCGCATAATAATTCTGCACTTTTACTCATTTTGGCATACATGCTATAGAATTACCACTTTCCCAAACACATCTCAACTGTAACACAATTCAAGAAAATCAAGAGATTTATACATAGCTTCAATGGTAGAAAAAAAATCATATTTAAAGTGCATAAAAATATTTATACGAGAAGCTCATAAAAAATGATATAACTATACACAAACTAAATGACATCAAAATGTCATCAAAAATGATCTTCCATGTTATACATAAATACTCAATATACAAATATTTACATAACAAAAATCAGCTGCAATCAAATTTTCAAATATTGTCTTCAAATGGCATCGCATTAAAATACAAATATCTAGATGTATCTGAAAAATAAGACCAGTTCTGACTCTAAAACAAAGACAACACTGTTTTTGTGATCATGTATCAACAGTGCAATATCCAAGCAATAACAAACAGTCTGTACGACAATTAACCCATTTAAGCCTAGTGGAATCTCCCATCCCTCTAAATTGGATCAAATTATTTCCAAAATTAGGGATGTCTAGTATATTTATTTCTATATTTAGAATATTTCTTACAGAAATTCATTTAAGCAAACAGCACAGACCCTGATGAGATGCCGCATCATGCAGCGTCTCATCTGAGTCTACGCTGTTTGCCAAAGCCTTTTTTCTAGACACTAGGCATAAATGGGTTAACGTAACACAACATGCTTTTAATATAATTACAAAACCTCTAACTCATTCCTGTTTTCACCAATTCTGTTATCATAAAACAACATGACATTACTATGGTAACAATTTAAAGATCCATTCGTAGAAATTTTCAGCCTTCATATTGTTGGCACTACATTGCTCATTTCTTGTTGTTGCCTTGCATACAGCTATATGTACCACAAACAAATTCACTGTTTATAAGAAAACTTTTATTGTCGTTTTTAGCAGTTTTTCTATATAAAAAATCTGGTTCCACCTCGACTTTTGCAAAAACTCAATGTGAAACAGGTTTTCGAGGTAATTAATGACAACACTCATTTAGGCACAATATTATATTACTCCACGAAAACTTACTGTGACAGAATCAACTCAGCTTGTTGTTTTGAGGACCTGATCCAAATTGAAATTGAAAAAAAACTTCTTTAATTCAAAATTTGTGCTCTCTTTGTTTCGATTTTTATACATAAACTTTCAATTTTTTTTTCAAATTTGCCTGAAGTATTAACAAACTCTTGTTTATGCAAAAATAGTTTTAAAAATTTCAAATGGTTGCACTAAAAGAGAAATATACTGATGTTTCAATATCTTATATGTTGCTGCTTTATTATTTTAGTATACTTTCATTCTTTTACTGTTATTTAATGATACTTAATTAATGGAAAAGTTCTGACATGGGAACATTTTTACGATCTCATATACATGACCTGTACTTACGCCTCTTTCGCTCTCTTTTGGGCCAACCTGAGTTGTATAATCATACATTTAATTTCATAAATCATCAATGGCAACAATAATTTTACATCACTATAAAATAATAATGGTATCAAATTAATCAAACTCATATACAATGATTTTTTATGATGATGGTAATGATGTTTAAAATACATTTATTATATTAATGATTTTAATGACGATTAACATGTAAACAAGAGCTGTCACCATAGGATGACTTATGCCCCCTATAAACGCTTGATAGAAGTTATGAGCTTTTTTCGAAACCTAAACGCAGTTTTCAAAACTTAAACGCGGACCCTAAGTTCAAGGTCAAGGTCACAGGGCAAAAATTTGTGTGCGTATGGAAAGGCCTAGTCCGTATACACATGCATATCAAATATGAAGGTTATATCTGAAGGGACATAGAAGTTATGAGCATTTTTCAAAACCTAAACGCAGATTTCGAAACCTAAACGCGGACCCTAACTTCAAGGTCAAGGTCACAGAAGTCAAAATTTGTGTGCGTATGGAAAGGCCTTGTCCATATACACATGCATACCAAATATGAAGGTTATATCTCAAGGGACATAGAAGTTATGAGCATTTTTCGAAATCTAAACGCAGATTTCGAAACCTAAACGCGGACCCTAAAATCAAGGTTAAGGTCACAAGGGCAAAAATTTATGTGCGTATGGAAAGGCCTTGTCCATATACACATGCAAACCAAATATGAAGGTTATATCTCAAGGGACATAGAAGTTATGAGCATTTTTCGAAACCTAAACGCAAATTTCGAAACCTAAACGCTGACCCTAAGTTCAAGGTCAAGGTCACAGGGGTAAAAAATGTTGTGCGTATGGAAAGGCCTTGTCCATATACACATGCATACCAAATATAAAGGTTATGTCTCAAGGGACATAGAAGTTATGAGCATTTTTCGAAACCTAAACGCAAAGTGTGACGGAAAAACAGACAGACAGACAGACAGACGGACAGACGGACAGACAGACGGACAGACAGACAGACAGACAGACGGACAGTCCTAACACTATATGCCCCCTTTTCTTCGGAAGGGGGCATACAATAAACAAATATAATATTCATTAGGAATTATTTCTGCTATTTCCTTTTTAGAATATAGTTGCTGTCTAGGTTTTCAAATGGCCAATAACATTGTTTAACAAAATGTCATTCATCATGCATTTAATGTGGTAGGCTGATTTTAAAACTAAATCACCAAAACATCTTCACACAATATACACATCATGCCGGAGATAGAAAAAATACACATAAATACTACAACCAACATATTATCATAATGTCAAACAGAGCTGCACCAGTGACTGCAAACAATCATAAAAGGACCCTTAGTTACCTCCCCTGAATACTCAATAAAACATATTTGTCCATTATTAGTTTACCACATTTTATTGTGGCTTTGGTTAGTTATCTCCCCTGAAGACTCAATAGAAACATATTGGTTCACCAAGTTAGTTTACTCCATTTTATCTTGGCTTCAGTTAGTTACCTCCCCTGAATATTCAATAAAACATATCGGTCCATCAAGTTAGTTCACTTCATTTTATCATTGTTCTTTATGCAAGGCATGGGGCGAAACCACTAGTTCATACTCCTGGACCTAATTTATCTGGTACATGACTTTTAACCCCAAACATACAACAAAACATGACAAAAAGGGTCTTCCTTTTTATTAATTTCTATTCTTCTTTCTCCAGAATGTTCAAATCTGAAATAGCATTGTTTTGCATCTACTAAAAGCTAAACTGAATTTACTTTTCAAGTGGCACAGCGAGCGATCACCAATAAACCGGAACAAAGCTACAACAAATAGCAAAACTTGGAAAGTGTTTGATGTCTCTCGAATTCACAAACAACAGCATTGGCCCTCTAAGCGTTGCATCTGTTTAAGGTCGAATCGGTTCACATACGTTAAACATGACGAGCACAGGTAACAAATTCACAATACTGAGTGCTCGTTTATTACTTACTCGTTCGCTTTCTGTTTTGCTAGTCTAAATACCATACAGAGGCATTAGATGTTGGTACATAACTGCAAGAATTGCTACTAAATCCAACTATATAAAACTTGAAACTGTAACTATATAAACTCTATCAGTTGCAAGCGAAATGCAATCAAAACTTCTAAGAAGTAAAGACTGCAAGTGAATCAATCTCATTCACTGAGTCGCGCACTGGGAAAACGGGGCTTAATTAATGTGCGTAAAGTGTCGTCCCAGATTATCCTGTGCAGTACCTACAGGCTTATCTTCATCAACACTTTCCACTTTTATGGAATTTTTGTTTTTAAGGAGGTTTCTTCTTAGCAAAATCAAGTCGAGGTTGGAAAGTATATTCCCTGATTTGCCTGCGACGATTGCACAGCACAGCCTATTCTGGGACAACACTTTACGCACATGCCAAGTTTTCCCGGTACAAGGCTAAATCAATAGCATTCGCTGGGCATCATTTATAAACAAATGTTCAATGGTAAAAAACTGCAGTAAGTATCACTAGCTTACAATTACATGAGATCATTAGTGGATTGTGAAATGATTGTATCTTTACACTTCCTTGTATCCAATACAGTGTTTTAAATCAAACTCTTGAAAAACTGTTTGTGTCATCTTTAATATTAACCAGGTGATAGCTGGTTGCAGTCTAACAAAATGCAATAAATGCAAGTATTAAATAAAAAAAATCCCTTAACATGGGAGCACCTATTATGTACCATGGCTTCAAAAGACAAGAAACCGTCGGAGACGGGTGGTGCCCCCAAAAGGTTTTTTTCGTCACAATATTGCACTATATATTCAGATAAAAGAAAACGTCTTGAGGAGCATAACTTTGGACAAAATAATACGATGGATGGTTTAGCAACTTAAAAATTTCAAAGGGCCATAACTCTCTAAATAAATCATCTAACCAGAACCCACACATAAAATGCTCATCTCCTCAAGGTAGTTAAGCTTCCCATAAAGCTTCATTGAATTCCAGTCAGTAGTTGGGGAGAAATAGCCTGGATAAAGAATTGCACTATATGTACAGTTTATAGAAAATTTCAAAGGGCCATAACTCTGTGAAAAATCATCCTACCATAACCGGCTGATAATATGCACATCTCTTCTTGGTTGTGAAGCTTCCCATAAAGTTTAATTGAATTCCTGTCATTAATTGCTGAGAAATAGCCCGGACAATAATTGCACTATATGTACAGTTAATGGAAAATTTCAAAGGGCCATAACTCTGTGAAAAATCATCGGACCAGAACCAGCTGATAATATGCACATCTCCTCTTGGTAGTGAAGCTTCCCATAAAGTTTAATTGAATTCCGGTCATAAATTGCTGAGAAATAGCTCGGACAAATATTGTGCAGGGGCAGACGGACACACGGACAGACGAAGCGGGGACTATATGGGGGAGCATAAAAATATATTAATGTCTAAAGATGAAGCATTTGTCAATGAAATAACATGTTCACGCACAAAAACAAACACCCATCATAAAACATGAAACCCATATCTGGAAAGTTTTGTGTTGACAGAGATTATTATGATGACAATAATGGTGCTACTAGTACTCATGACGAGATGGAAATAATAATGATTAATGATGGTGATGTAGTTGCACTGATGATGATAATGATGATGATAATGTTGTTGGTGTGATTATTTTGTATGTACAGATTAAAAGGTCACAGTAAAGTAGCAAAGATCAGGTGGCGTAGAAGTGGAGAAGGGATGATGTACACAGTGTAATAAACTCAGCTTTGTGTAGTATATGGATTTATCTGAATTACGAAACAGCACATGATGAGTGCCATCATAGCGTTCCTTATGAAGATGATACTCCAGTGGTTTTTTTCACCATCTTGGGAATGAGGTCGGGTCCCTTCGGGTCGGTAAAATCGCATCATTTTGACTAACATTGGGAAATAATTGTTGTTTTTAGCACACAAATACTTTAAAATTGAGAATAAAGTGATTTTAATATTAATTTACCAAGGTTCAACAAGAAGAGGTGGATGGGAGATGAACAAAATGTTTAGAATTTTTTTTCAAAGTAAATAAAAAAATGTGGAAACCTTCAATTAGGAATTTTGAGGTCCCCTTTGGGAAAAATATATACTTTTTTCCATTGAAAATGGGTCCCCTAACAGGCCCCAGAATTGAACGAAAAAAAAAAATGTACTCACCGATCAAGCTGTCTCATTTTCTCACAGATCTCCTGTTTCTCATCGAGAGGGTAGAGATTGGGAACCTCACCTGCATTCAACAGGTTATTGATGTCTTCCAAGAACGACTCTTGTTTTATCTGAAGTGAACACACAGAGAGTCAATCAATCGAGCCTTGAAAAAATGGCCAGTTAACCGGTTACATTTTCGGAAAAAGGATAACCTGGAAAAAAATATTTGATTTTTTTTTATGGAATAATTTGTACGATTTTACTTTTTTCGCGTGACATACTGCCAACTTGCGCTGGCGACTAGTTAGAACAACATGCCGCACGATCGACAGTAATACATAACGTGTCAACAATCAAAGTAATAAAACAATTAATCAATACCTTTGTGATAACAAATAGGCGGTACGTTTTGATAACTGACACTATTGTGTTTTTTTTTGACTCGCTAAAATTTATCTAGCGAACTGCGGTGAGTGGGAGCTATTAGCGAAGACGTAATTAACACGTTTATTGAACTCGCGATAAAAAACAGTTGAGACATAAGACGGCTTATTTTGATGTTTTGTTTACCAATACCCAACACTGATTGCTCGCAAAAATACAGTGTTTATAAGTAACATTTTTATCAAGAATTGCATCCGTAGTTGAAATCTTGACGAGTTAACGTCCTTTTGTTTATCAAAAATTAATATAATTATGATAATATTACGTCTAATGATTCCACCATTACCGTCCCATGAAAGTGTTATTAAAGAAAGCAAATTATTAACTTATTAAATAATTAAACATCAATAAAAAATAGATACAAAATAAAACCATTGAATTTAGTATTTGTGTAATTGCTTAAACTTTTCGCGCTATGGTACGTTAACAAACATACGTAACTATCAGTATTTGAGATCATTATACTTAGTTACTTTGCTATTAAATAAATGTACTGATTATATTAAACATTCAACTTACATATCGTGCAAAATTAATTTAAATTGCATTCGTTTTCTTTATTTCACCCACATTTTTTAATTGTATAATGAAAATCAAACGATACTACTTAGGCTACAAACGCTAAAATGCAATCAAAAAAATATGTAAGTATCGAATAAGAAGAGATGCGAATTCGTTGGACACACATGACCCACTTAACGTCAAATAGTAAGGGAAAAAACGTTTCTATATTAAGCCAATTTGAGTTTCAAAAATTAAAACAGAATGAACACACCATTTTTGTGAGCGATACGACCCGAACGTAAAATAAGCGGCCCAACCAAAAATAAGTTATTAACACGTGAAAGTGAACATTGTGTAGTTTTTTAATTTTTTACCCCTGTGCATGTAAGCAGGAAAACTAAATAAAATATATAGCAAACATTTACAAAATTATTAAATAAATTGTACAATACATTTTATTACGAAACTGGCATGCTATCAACGCAAGCGATATCAAATTTGAAATAACTTTTGTTTCTACAGAGCTGTTCGAGCGGTATGAAATTTTTTACGTACTCTTAATCATTTTCACTACTTAAGGTGTTTCGGTTAACCAGGTTAATAACAGGTAACGGGAAAAGGTTATCCGGTTAATGATTTTTGTAACCTCTTGCATCCCTAGTTTTAATTGAATGGACTTTTCGACACAAGTCAGGAAAGTCTGAGCAAACAAAATTCTCTGATTTTTCCCTGCTTTCAGGAACTTTTTCCAAATACCCTTACTTTTCCCTGACTGGAAAAAGTGAAAGTCTTTTTCCAGGTTTTTCCTGATTTCCAGGTTGGCTGGGAACCCTGAATATTAATGCATGTATATACATGGGTGGAAAACAAGGCAGTTTCTGGGTAGTGTAATGTCAATGGAACAGTCTTAACCAAAAACCGATTCCACTTCCTTTTACTTCTGGCGCCTAGCACAGGAACACTACTTGTTCCTACCTGGGTATCAGAGAACATGAACACTACTTGTTCCTACATGGGTATCAGAGAACAGGAATACTACCTGTTCATACCTGGGTTTCAAAGAACACGAACACTACTTGTTCCTACCTGGGTATCAGAGAACAGGAACACTACTTCTTCATACCTGGGTATCAGAGAACATGAACACTACTTGTTCCTTCCTGGGTAACAGAGAACAGGAACACTACTTGTTCATACCTTGGTATCAGAGAACAGGAACACTCCTAGTTCCTACCTGGGTATCAGAGAACAGGAACACTAATAGTTCCTTCCTGTGTATTAGAGAACAATAACACTCCTAGTTCCTACCTGGGTATCAGAGAACAGTAACACTACTAGTTCCTTCCTGGGTATCAGAGAACAGGAACACTACTACCGGTAGTTCCTACCTGGGCATCAGAGAACAGGAACAAGACTAGTTCCTACCTGTGTATCAAAGAACAGGCACACTTCTAGTTCCTACCTGGGTATCAGAGAACTGGAACACTACAAATTCCTACCTGGGTATCAGAGAACAGGAACACTACAAATTCCTACCTGGGTATCAGAGAACAGGAACACTACTTGTTCATACCTGGGTATCAGAGAACAGGAACACTACTTGTTCATACCTGGGTATCAGAGAACATGAAGACTACTTGTCCCTACCTGGGTATCAGAGAACACTACTTGTTCCTACCTGGGTATCAGAGAACACTACTTGTTCCTACATGGGTATCAGAGAACAGGAAAACTTCTTGTTCCTACCTGGGTATCAGAGAACACTACTTGTTCCTACCTGGGTATCAGAGAACAGGAACACTACTTGTTCCTAACTGGGTGTCAGAGAACACTACTTGTTCCTACCTGGGTATCAGAGAACAGGAACACTACTTGTTCCTAACTGGGTGTCAGAGAACACTACTAATTCCTACCTGGGTATCAGAGAACAGGAACACTCCATGGTTGTCAGTCTCAGTAGCCTTCCGTAGAATTCTTTTCAGATCCTCCCGCCATTCCACTGATGTGTATGATTTCGAGATCTCCACCTTAAAAACAAATGGTTTAGGCTGACTTTGATCGAAACATTCTACCTCTTATTTTTATGATCTCGAAATTATGAATAGATTTTAATGTAATTGCTATACATGTTTCTGATATAGATTTCATGTACAATTGTGAAATTTCCACCTAAAAAATATAAGATAGTACGTTAACTTCCATCTAAAACTTACCACCTCTTAATTTTATAGTCTGGAAATTATGTATAAATGTTTATAGATATCTCTATATCAAAAGCGAACCATTTCAAAATGTCCACCTAGCAAACATACAGTATAGGATAATTTGGCTCTAAAACATACCATCTCTGATTTTTATTATCTCGAAATTTTGAAGTGTACCAATTTCAGAATCACCACTTAAGGTAAAGGTTACCTTCCATCTTAAACATACCAAGTCTGATTTATTTAATCTCAAAATTATGAATAAATGTTAATGCCATCTCTATAATCAATGATTTATAATGAAACTACCATTCCACCTATGTGTATAATTTACAAATCTCTACCTTGCAAACGTAACTTGAACCCAAAAGATACTACCTTTGATTATTTATTAACTTGACATTATGTTTAACTTTTAGTGATATCTCCTTATCAAGCATTGATTATGAAACTCTGTAGCTGCTAAACATTTATATACGAGATAAAAAAGTTTCAAAATAGACCCTTATTTTTTCCAAATCTGAATAAACTTAATGCTAGATCCCACCAATAATAACGATTTTACAGTAACTCTTTTAACTCTTTCAGTGCGGGAACCGAATTTTGAAGGCCTATGCAAACAGTTTGGATCCAGATGAGATGCCACAGAACATGGCGTCTCATCTGGATCCAAACTGTTTGCTATTCTGATAGTATCCTTTGAAAAAAAATCTGAGAAAATGCTAATTTTAGAAATTCAGCAGACAACATTTTAGCAGACGACAAATTTCCCAGCATGCAAAGGGTAAATGACAGCTAGGGCAGAGCTTCACATTTTTTAGGCCAAATTAAGATCTGTCAATTAAAATACATCAAAGTGATCAAAGAATTTAGAACTGTCAATTAATATACATCAAAGTGGTTTAAGAATTAAGAACTGTCAATTAAAATACATTAAAGTGGTATAAGAATTAAGAACCGTCAATTAAAATACATCAACGTGGTCTAAGAATAAAGAACTGTCTACATCAAAGTGGTCTAAGAAATAAGAACCATTAATTCCAATACATCAAAGTGGTCTCCCTTACTTGGAACAGGTCGTAGTCCGCCATGTGTGCAGCAAGGCGTGTCAGCGACTGTCGACCAGATCCACCCACTCCCACTAGGAGGGCGTGGCTTCTCGGCTGCTTGATGATGCGTGCAATTCTTGACACATGCTCAATGGCGAATCTGTATTTATTTAAAAACAATTTATTAAGTTATTTGTAAACACATGTCAGCTATACAGCATAAAGATCAATACATATTTTGACAAAATATGCAAAGCAGATAGACATTGCTATATTGCTTAACATTAATACTGCAAAGTACAATTTGACATAATTGCAAAAAAAGATCAAGACTTATGCTCTTCTAGAAAACCTTTGTTATTTATTTACTATTCTATGTATATTGGCTAATAAAATGCTTGATTATACGTGTGTTTCTTGACACATGCTTAATAATGTTATTAATATAATATATATCAATCTCAGCCAAACATGGCCGGACCGATGGACACGTCCTTTAAAAAAATTAAGGTCCTGCCTGTAGGTCAAATTTACGGGACCACTAGTCCGGTGAAAAAAAAGAGAGGTAGGGTAGTTTAGGTAAACAAGTCTCGCTACTTTCGTTTTGGAAAATGATCTTAAGATATTCAGAAGGAGCGATTCTCGGTGGAAAATTAGAAAAATTGATGAGAAAATGTATATTTACTGTTAACATGCGTTCAACATTTTTTGGATACGTTTTAACTCAACAAGACTAGTATCATGTATGGTATGTATTATTATTAATGTCAAATACAAATGTGTGACCTTGAAATTAATAGCTTTTTAATCATTTATCATTTTATATCATTAACACCTTGATCCCAGCAATGAAACCAATTTATTTTACTATTATTATTTACGTACTGTAGCTGGTAGGTTCATTTAAAAAAAAGGAGGTCCTGTATTTTTTCCCATTTTACAGGGCATACTGTCCTGTAAAAATTTGCCTAGTTTGGATTTGACTGATATATAATACAGCAAACTATATTATACATTTATCATTGTATCTTGGCTAATAAACAACTTGACCATATGCAAGAATCTTAACAAATGCTCAATAGCAAACCTGTTTTATACATACATCATTGTATATTGGCTAACAAAACATTGGTGATAGGCAAAAATCTCAACAAATGCTCAATAGCAAACTGTATTATACATTTATCATTGTATGTTGTCAAACAGTTGTTTTTTTCCATTTCCTATTATTTGTAATCAAATGATGGACATGTACTTGATAGCAAACATGGGCTAGATTGAACTTTACCGGTACGCAGTTGTTTACCACTATCGAAAAAGCGGGGTTTGGGGGCGGTAGCCCCCGATACTAAGGAAATATATAGGATAAAAAAGATTAAAAGGTGTTTCGTAGTTGTTATGTGTAAGGTGTTAAGGGTTAGGGTACGCTGTTTGATGTTAAGTGTTGCGTACCGGTAAAGTTCAATCGTCCCCAAACATGAATAAAACAAATAAGAAAATGCCTCACTCTGGGATAACAGGGCTTAATGCATGAGCCTAAAATGTTGTCCAAGATTAGCCTGTGAAAACCCCACAGACTTATCAGGGACAACACTTTTCGCTTTTATGGTATTTTTTGTTGTAAGGAAGTCTCTTTTTAACTCTTTCAGTGCGGGAACCGAATTTTGAAGGCCTTTGCAAACAGTTTGGATCCAGATGAGACGCCACAAAACGTGGCATCTCATCAGGATCCAAACTGTTTGATATTCTGAGAGTATTCTTTGGAAAAAAATCGAAGAAATGGCTAATTTTAGAAATTCAGCAGACAAAATTTTAGCAGATGACAAATTTCCCAGCATGCAAAGGGTTAAGGCATTCTGCACAGGGTAATCAGAAATTATACTTTCCGCCTAAACTGAATTTATGCTAAAAGGCAAATTCCTTACAACAAAAAATACATACCGTATTTCCTCGATTATAAGACGGGTTTTTTTCCCGATTTTTTAAGGCCTAAAGTGGGGGGGTCGTCTTATAAGCGCAGTCTACGAAAAAAAATAAGTTTCTTTTCCAATTTTTGTGAAGTGATAACCGTATTTCTGATGAAGAAAAGAAACTACTTTCGTTTAGATACGTGATTTGCCGCTTACATCCTTATGTTATGATATATTATAAATGATATGTCTGTTTGGAATACTCGCGAGTTTAAAATCGAATAAAAATTAAACATAAAAATTTATTAAAGCAAATGTGTACAAATACTGTTGTTATTATTCTATTATTTTCTATTTGCAGCAAAATATTTACTGCGGATCGTTGCTACTGTGGCGGTGAAGAATCAGCGTTAGATCGCTTATGTCATTTTGAATAAATCGGTTGGAAACAATTAACGTTTCTTAAATTTATATAAATATATCGTCTATCTATTTTTTATTATAATAAATAATGTTTTGCATATTTTGTTCTATTTTCAGGGAATGCAGGGTAAATGTACGTCATGCTTTATTATCTGTATCTTTATTTTTCTAAATAAAACACCTATTTGTTTCCAATTAAACTGCAATTGTTGTGCAAACACTATTGTCATAGATGACAGTTTGTTTATTGCCGACTGACTATCAACATGTGCAACTGTTATCTAGCCGTTAATTGGCAGTTTTATTGATACAATTCGAGATAGTATTGACCCCTAACAGACCCCCTACAGATAGCTTGGTGCTACAAACAGCTAGCAACTAATTGTCAGACAATACTCTTGTTTATTAAGCCGTTAATTGGGTGTTTAATGGACACAGATGGCATTATACCTCCAACACTAATCAAGTTTAAATGACATACCTGGTATTTGATTGGCCAATCTGATGCATACATTAATATATTAATATACATAATCATACACTCTGTATTGAAAATAGGATGACGTGAATCAGGGAACGAATCCGATAACGAGCTTACTTGGTGTATTGTACTTACTTACAAAATGGCCGACCAACAAATTTTGACTATTGAAATTTTACCGATTTTCGTCTTTAAAAAATTGCCCCGTCTTATAAGCGAGTCTACGCAAAATACAGCCAATCTGGACCTAATGTTGGGGTCTCGTCTTATAGTCAATCCGTCTTATAATCGAGGAAATACGGTAACAGTGGAAAGTGTTGTCTCTGACTGTGCAGACTGCACAGGCTAATCCCTGATTACACTTAATGCACATGCATCCGAGACGACGCTATGCACATGCATTTAGCCCCATTTTCCCAAAGCAAAGGTCATGTTTATACCTGAACAACACAAGGTTCATAGGCTTCTTGCTCATGTTATTAAACTCTTCCAGATAATTCTCCACCACGTGTCGAAGCTGCTCCAAATCGCGGACCTCCACGTAATGCTTCGAGTCCGATTTCGGATCGGCAAAATCGCAGTAAACCAAACTGCGGAGGTCATCTTCTGTGACCTTTCCATCATTATCAAAGTCTAAGTGAATGAACAGCTGGTCGAAGTCTTCCCTGAGTTTTTCCTTGCACGTTTCACGCGTGAAGTTGAAGAGCCAGTCTCGGTCTTTGTCGTCCACAAGACGGTCGTAGTAGACCCGGAAGACCTGCAAGGATTAAACGCAAAATAAACAACTTGCATGGATTAAGGGAAAAATAGAGTTTCTGAATTATATTATGGGTTAGTTTTCGCAAAAAGAAAATTGGGTCGATTCTCAGAAGAAATCTAACCAGGTCCTCATTGTCAAACAAATTCTTAAATATAGTATTAAAAATAAAGACATACTTTAAATTTTTGTTTCATAAAACTACTTAAAAGTTATGTCTAGTATGGAAATTTACACCAATAATTATAAAATACTTTGTACAAACCAATATTTAAATACCGTAATGAAAGCACCATTTTTAGCCTATGTATATTCAAACACAATGGGTTAGTGATTACGGGTTGAGAAGTGTGAAGACCATTCAAACAAGGCATTATTTTTACTTGTATTTAAATAATTTCATTGCCGATCTCACTAACAAAGGTTTTGTCGAGGAACAACTCATTAAGACATTATTGTTTTTTTTTAACAGTTCGCCACATTTCCTTTTTGTTTATCATTTGTTACGTTTCCTTGACCAGATAGCCACTTTTTTCCATTATTTATCAATTGATACTTACACTCAGCCAGTTTGCCACATTTCTACTGGGTATATTGTTTATCATTTGTTACATGTTTTTTCAACCAGGTAAGCCACATATACCTACTCTTCATCATTTGTTACTTGTTTTCTTGACCAGGTTCCAACATTTCCCTATCGAATGAATAAACAAATCCTTGAAAGGGCCTTGTACCTCATGGACCCAGAGTCGCTTCATGGACGCGGGTTCCTCCATGGTCTCTGGCGTAGACAGCAGCACACCCTGTATGACCCGCCCGAAGTCTCGAGTGTTGAACAGGTAGTGCGACTTGTCAGGGGTGGGCAGTAGTTGCTGCATGGCCTCCTTGTAGACGTGCAGCGTGCCCTGAACGATCTGGTCCACGCACGGCTTGAACTCATTGCTGAATCCTCTGTTAGAGAGAGAATGCAAGAGCAAAATCTCTGTCAAAGAGAATGCAAAAGCTAAACTTCTGGCACAGAAAACGTAACAATTATAATTCGGTCAGAGAGTCCATGAGCTTTACATTTCTCTGACAGAGAATTAAAGAATTCCACTTCTGTCCCAGGCAAAACGAAAGGTCACAAGTCACCAACAAGGTGGCTGGACAAAATTGCATGTCACTAACGCTTATACATGTATTGTCAAGTGTTAATTAACATTTCCGTGACGATGTCTGCCAGTAAAAAATATTTTTTTAAATAGCAACTATGATATCATTGTTGAAATATTTTCAAAATGCTCATTGATTGAGCTTTCCCACATTAAAGCAACAATTTAAACAAAATATTTGACAAATTAGGAAACAGTAATCACATGAGCAGCACTAAGTTTTTTAAGATGGTAAAAACAGTGTCATTGCGGAAATATTTTTCAAGAATGCTCTTCTTGCATGCAAGCTATAATTTAAACACACTGTCGTGGCATAATAGATATGGTGTCTGCCTAATGACCCGAAGGTCATCGGGTCGATTCCCACTGTGGAAGCGTTCCTTATATCTCATCAAAGACACCAAGTACTGGTTTTACCCTGAAAACAGACTCGAGAGCACTTCAAAACGCCTTCAGCTTACAATATAATCAAACTAAATAAAAAAGATTTAAACTCAACTAAAATTTAAGAAAACAATATTTGAGAAATTACGATACCGAGATGATATGTGCCACTCCATAATCTTTCGGAATATCGTAACCATGGCTTCATCATCAAACTCGTTGATCGTCACCATGTTGAAGTGACGCGCGAATCGAGGAGTGATAGGGTTGCGGCCACCACCTGTAAGAATAAAGAACATTAGTTTGGCCGTGTTCTGGGATAAGCGTTAAGTGTTGTCCAAGATTAGCCTGTGCAGTCTGCACAAGCTTATCAGGGACAACACTTTACGCTTTTATGGACACTTTCGGCTTGTATTGATTTTCTTCTTTAACCCATTCATGCCTAGCGTCCTGAATAAAGGACATTGCAAACAGCGTAAACCCAGATGAGACGCCGCATGATGCGGCGTCTCATTTGGGTCTACGCTGTTTGCTTAAAGGAATTTCTGTAAGAATTGTTCTAAATATAGAAATAAATATACTAGACATCCCTAATTTTGGAAATAAATTGATCCAACTTAGAAGGATGGGAGAGTCCACTAGGCATAAATGGGTTAAAGGAAGTCTCTTCTGAACCTAAATCAAGTTTAGACAGAAAGTGTCGTCACTGATAAGCCTGAGTGGACTGAGCAGGCTACTCTGAGATGACAATTAACGCGCATAAATTAAGCCCTGTCAAAAAAAAACATGACATACATTAGGGATATTAAAAGTAAAGTCCAGGTGTATTACCAGGCGGTCCCATGGCGGCACACAGCTGAATGTCGATGAGTTTCAAGGGCACCACGTCCTTGAGGTCATACCAGGTCCAGTGGTCGAGCCACTGACGTAGCAACTCTATGGGGGGCTGAGCGCCAAACTGCTCCAGTAGGGGCATGTTCAGGTCATCAACAAACACAATCTAAAACACACAAAAATGTTGCTGTTAGAGATTTTTTTTCCTCTAAAATTGTGTATAATTAAAGTTTGGGGACACATTTCTCTTTCTTTAAATTTCACCACTTTAAAGGTAGAGGGTGGGGCTAAACAACACAGTTTTGCACTGACTTCTACTCACTTCTACTTCAAAGAACAAAGATTTGTAAGTCAAAGACAACAAGCAAATTTGTTGATTCGATATCCCCTGCCATTTTTTCTCATTTATATCTATACACCCATTAAGTTTCATGTTGATATTTTAAATAGTTTCTGAGATATAGCACTAACAATTTTGTGTGACAGACGGACTGATGAGTGGCAGACTGATGGACGTACAACACCAATTCTTTATCCCGGGCGCCTTTGGCCGGGGATAAAAAGCAAAACTCCATCAATAGATTTCACTTACGGCTCTCTTTCCCAGGGGCGGTCCGAAGACACCCTTACGGCGCTTGTCCAGCTTAGACATGATGATGTTCTGGGTCTGGTTGGCGCTGGTCTGTGCCGAGAAGTTGATGATGTTTGGCTTGTATACTTCCTTGTCCAGCTTGTTCAGGAGGAAATCCTGCGGGAGAAAAAGAGTTTGACGGTCACGAGTATTCCAAACAAATATTTGAGCTTTCATTGGAAAAAGCGCAAGCTTATCAGGGGCGACACTTTTCCCCTACACTGAATTTTTTGTTCAAAAGAGTTATTTTTAAACCAAAAATCCATAAAAGCGGAAAGTGTCGTTTCTGATTAGCCTGTGTGGACTGCGACGGCTAATCTGGGAAGAAAACAATTTACTCCCACACATTAAGCCTGGTTGTCCAACAGCAATATTTACCATTACAGTTAAGGGGATAAGTTTTTTCAACTGGTGCTGATGAACCAAATGGATAAGCTTAGCATTAAAAAGCAAAGTACAACCATGGAACTTTGAACTTAAACAAATTGTTCATTGATTTAAAATTGTGAAATAAAGGTACAATCTTACGTCTGCAATATGATAAAAAAAAACAATTAAAGATGGGGACGATTTACACAAAAACCGACAAACTGGCATCTGTTGTAGCATGGAAATACAATTCAACCCTTTACCAATGTATATAAATATGTATTTTTATGCATTTGTAGTCCCTTAGAAAGTAACATTTAATTTAAGACCTTTCTAACTAGATTCTAGTTTTTAAGGCTTCACCTCCAAACCTTAGATACTGATGAGCAGCAAACAGCATAAAACCTGAACAGACTGCGAGTTACTCGCAGGCTGTTCTGGTTTTACGCTGTTTGCACATAGCTCTTTTCCCTTTGCTTCTGAGTGGAAAAGGGTTTATATGGGGAAAAAGTTCCATCAAAAGCCAACTTACCGTAACATACACACTCTTGCCGGTACCGGTCGGTCCCACAAAGAGGATGGCTTTCTGGTGCTGTACCAGAAGGTTCATGATGTGGGTGTACCGTACGGTATCCACGGTCGGTACGATGATCTCATTAAACATCACGTCCTTGGGTATGGGAGGCGTGTCCTTCAGCTCTTCTGTCCACGGTACCCACTTTCCTGCTCCCTGTAAATTAAAGGGCCAGGTTAACTCAGTGTAAGTCTTTTTGTTTTTTAAACTGTGCTTCATGCATGAAGGTAAAGTCTGCAGTCTGTACAGGCTATTCAGGGGCGACACTTCCTACTTTTAAGGAAAAAGGAACTCTCTCTTCTGAGTATGTGGAAAGAGTTGTCCCTGATTAGCCTGTGCAGTTGGCAAAGGCTTATCAAGATGACACTTTATGCCTAAATTGGATTTTCCATATGTAGAGACTTCATTAGAGACTTAATTTAAACAACAAGGGATGTGCTTGTCACAAACACAATGCTCCCTACTGCGCCGCTTTGAAGCCATATATTTTACCTTTGACCTTGTGTAATGACCTTGACCTTTCACCACTCAAAATGTGCAGGTCCATGAGATACATATGCATGCCAAATATCAAGTTGCTATCTTCAGTATTGTAAAAGTTATTGAAAAAGTTTAAACAACATAAATGTTATGGGCAATGTTTAAGTTTTCAGAAATTTGGACTATAAGGTAAAGGTCATTGAGGGGTCAAATTAAAAAACTAGTATGTCAGAGGAAAGGTCTTGTCCAAATGGATATTGTGTCCAAGTATGAAGTGAATCAGTTTACTAGTAAGAAAGTTATGGGCAATTTTAAAGTTTTCGGACGGACGGATGGCTGGACTGACTGAAGGACAGTTAAAAAACTATATGCCGCCCTTCTGGGGCATATACAAATATAAGAGCACAAAGTTTTGTCCATGATTAGTCTGTGCGGACTACACATTACGCACTTTCATTAAGACCCGTTTTCAAAGAGTGAGACTCAAATGGATCGGATTTCAAATTTTCCAATTTGCTCTAAAAGACCTCTAGATGACATGAAAGATTCACATCATCGCTGACCTACTTACTTCCTTAACAACCTTGTAATCGTAGACGCGGCCCTTAGGTGGATAGGGGTTCATGTAGGGCTACATTGTACTTACCTCCTTGACAAACTTGTAATCGTAGACGCTGCCCTTGGGTGGATAGGGGGTTCATGTAGGGCTACATTGTACTTACCTTCTTGACAAACTTGTAGCCGTAAACGCGGCCCTTGGGTGGATAGGGGTTCATTTAGGGCTACATTGTACTTACCTCCTTGACAAACTTGTAATCGTAGACGCGGCCCTTGGGTGGATAGGGGTTCATGTAGGGCTTCATTGGGGGTTCAACCAGCTCTGGCAGACTGAGCTTCAATCTTGTATCCTCTGACATGCCTCCCTGAGGATCAAACAGTGAAATCACATCAGTAAAATGGTAATGCGCAGAAATGTCAGTGAAACAAAAAAACTATATGTAGAAACAAACAAACCCAGGGCCAGTATTCATGAAGGATTCCTAGACTAAAGAATTAAGAATGGACTTAACCCTTTCCCCCCAAAAGAAGCAAAGTGAAAGCAGCATAAAACCAGAACAGCCTGCAAGTAACTCGTAGTCTGTTCAGGTTTTATGCTGTTTGCTGCTCATAAGTATCTAAAGGTTGGAAAGGAAGTCTTTAAAACTTAAATCAAATAAGGAAGGTCTTTAATTTAATTTAACTTTCTAAGGGACATCACATGAGTAAAAATACTTATTTAAGTGGTAAAGGGTTAAGACACAAGAAAATTACTTCAGAGATTGAATAGGTGCTGGCAGGAAATGGTGTTTAATTCATAAACAGAGTTTTAAGATTATTTGATATTTTTAAACTTCAGGCTAAGAATTTGTTAGTGTTAACCGTATAAGATCATTGATTATATGTAACAGAACACATACTGTTGTCACTGATAGAAATGTAAAATCCAAGGTCAAAAATAAAAACATTATAAGGCATATTTTATGTGTACCTTGTTAGGACCATTGCTCGCAACTGAATAACATATAATGTATAAAATATATGCTTAAAAATGAATAAATAAAAAGAGAAGAATTTGTTGGTGAGTATGGGCCGAGGACAGTTTTTGAAAGTTTGTCACATGACCTACCGACATAAGTTCCTTGAGAAGTTTGTCAAACTTCACCCTGCCATCATCTGTGCACGAGCCACCGACAGACCAGGTCAGCGCAAAGAAGAAAATGCTCTGAAAACACAAATGAGAAAATTAGCATGAATTTGAGATCCATTTGTGGGATGAAAGCTTCAGATGATCGTTAGAAAAAAAGTGAAGCTGAAGAAACTGTTATGACATCAAAAGTGAACAAAATATTTTCACTGTTTTGAATTGGACATCTGTGTTGATCCAATTAATTGCGTTTTTTGAATACCGCACCTCAAGCCATGTCATGGTCTCCCGCTCCTCCATGGCAGAGATCTTGGCCTCGTCCTGAAACTCGTCCATCTGAACATCCATCAGGTTCATGAGGGACTTGATCAGGTTGGTGTCCGATGTGGGCGCTAGCTCCTTGACTCCGCCCTTCCTGATCAGCTGGATGCAGGCGTCGCAGAACCTGGTATCGGTAGACAGTAGGTTAGTTTTGTGTATACCTGCTTAAGATCTTAACAAAATGTATAAGCGTTGCCCTTGGAAAATGGGGCAAAATGCATTCGCGTAAAGTCTTGTCCCAGATTAGACTGTGCAGTCCACACAGGCTAATCAGGGAAGACACTTCCATTTTTTACTATGTATTTTTGTACTAGCCTGACTACTTTTTTCTGCATATAACAGCGTTTTTGATTAAATATTGAAGAAAAAGGTGGCTAAGAATTTTATGAAAAAAGAGGAATCATATTTTTTAAATAAGAATAATTCCATGTTTGTTTTCTACTTTGTAATTAAAAATGCATTACCAACTTTTTTCACTGTTAATTATAGTTGAAAGAATGTATCTTTTATGGTGGAAGGGTTATAATTCTATCACAATTTGTTACACAGCTTGAACACGCTCCGTTAGGATAACCAACATAATTAATGTTCATCAGAAGAAAAGATTGAACAAAAATTAGAAAAAGAGAGTTGAGTCCACAAAATCTGATGACATACGAATGGACAAGTGCCATGTTGAGCCTTGTTCTGGGAATACTAGGCTAAATGCATGTCAGTAGATTTTTTCCCCAGGTAAGCCTCTGCAGTCCGCCTTAATTAGTCCGCCTTAATTAGTCCGCCTTAATTAGTCAGCCCAAACTTTCTGCTTAAACTGGACTTTCGTTTAGAAGTGAGTTCCTTTAAATTAAAAATTCCATAAAAGTAGAAAGTGTTGTCCCTGATAAGCCTGTGCAGACTGCACAGGTTAATCTGGGACAAAACTTTACTCACATTGATTAAGCCCAGTTTTCTGACAAAAATTGTGGTAGTATTATGGCCCTTCCACTATAATAGGTACTTTCATTCGTTTGTTCTTGCTTAATCTTATATCTGTTGTATTTTACCTCTCAAACAGGTCATGAATGGTGCTCTTGTGCATCTCGTTGACCGCTGGGGGCATATCCTTGAGCCACGACTTGACCAGCGGCCGCCAGCCCAGGGTGGACGGCTCCATGTAGATCATGCCGCAGCGGGAGACCGTGGCAGGGGAGGCAACCTAGCAAAATAGGTCAAAATTGAAAGCAGGGGAGGTAAACCTGAGATTGACTACAGGTACGATTAATGTAGTGGGATTTTCTAGTAAAGCCACATTAAGTTTTAGTTTATTAGTTTGTGTTGCAAAAAAACTGAAAATATCAGGGGAGGCAGCCTGGTGAACATGGCAAAATTGTATGCAGGGGAGGTAAACCTGAGATCGACTACAGGTACAATGAACGTAGGGAAACTTCTAGTAAAACAACATTCATTTTAAGTTTATTAGTTTGTGTTGCAAAAAAACTGATGTTTTGGCATGCTTGAAAACATTGAAAACTTGTTTTACCTCAAGGTCCATGGGTTCAAACATCAGGTTGGTGGTGGGCGCGAGCTGGATGATCTCTCCGCTCATCAGGCACAGCTTCTTGTTGTCGTCCAGCACAGTGTTCATGTTCTCGATCCAGATGGCATCAACAGGGCCGTCAAATATCAGCCACTTCCTGTCTGGTGTCTGGAATTATATTTTTTGTCATTTTTGAAAATCATAGAAAATTTTACAACCAGATTGTGTCCCTACCATGTGTCTTATTAAAGAAAGAGATGCATTAAAAAAATAATAAGGACCAAAAAAATATCTCAATCTTCTTTTGTTCTATATTAAGTCAATATTTAATCATAAAAGCTTCATTCAGGGAAAACTGGGCTTAATGCATGCACATAAACTGTTGAATTCAGATTAGCCTTAACCCTTTGCATGCTGGGAAATTTGTCGTCTGCTGAATTTGTAAAATAAGCATTTTCTTCATTTTTTTTTCAAAGAATACTATCAGAATAGCAAACAGTTTGGATCCAGATGAGACGCCACGTTCTGTGGCGTCTCATCTAGATCCAAACTGTTTGCAAAGGCCTTTAAAATTCGGTTCCCGCACTGAAAGGGTTAAATATCGCAATGTTCTTTTATTCCATATTTATATATATAAACCTAGTTCAGGGAATACTGGGCTTAATGCACGTCAATAAACTGTTGAACCTAGATTATAGTCTGTGCATATAGATAATAATAACTATCTGATAATTATGACCTGAACTTTTTCTGGACTTCTTACTCTTTTTCAGGACTACCAAAGTGCTACAGATAGTTACATCAGGGGTGTCAATTGGCCAAAATCTAAAATCCTGAAAAAAGGCCTATCGTTTTGGAGCCAGAGCAAAAAAGGGTTAATAATTCATGTAACTTTGTTTACTATTGTATAAAACTTATGTAACTTTGTTTATTAGTATATATAACTTTGTAAACATTATGTCAAAGTAAAATAATTTGTGTTTAAGATGACATTTTGTGACAATAATCTTACAATTCCAGAAAAAATCCTCTGATTTATATCGATATCAAAATTGGTCCTTAAGGGCCAAAATCCTGATTTCAGGCATAATCCTAAACTTTGACGCCTCTGTTACATGTCTGAGCAACATACTGTATAAAGTTAGTTTCCATCCACGGAGATATGTTGAAAACCATGACAAGTATCTTCTGAAAGTACAAAACTATATCTGGAGCCATCTTTACTTAACAGTTGACGTGGCAAAAGTTGGTGTGCATTATTACATGGCTTAGTATGGTAAGTATCTGTAAGAAGTACACAACTATACAAGACTGTATCTACAGCCATCTGTACTTACAGTTGATGTGGCGAAAGCTCTGTACGACACGGCCAGCACACCGTCTGACCACTCGTGTGAGACCGGGTCAAAGCAGCCGTAGAGCTGACCCATGGTGATGGCCTTTGGGTTGATCACAGTAATCTGAACCTTGTTCTCTTCCATCAGACCCTAAAATGTAAACAGGGGATATTATAGTTAAAATATTAAACCTATTAATTTAAGCTCATTTGCATCATAAGCCAAAGGATTAATGAAACGCTCTTAAGTCATTTCCTGAGTAGAACCAGTACTAGGTGTCGTTGGGGGAGATCTAAAGAACACACACACAGTGGGGATCAAACTCATGACCTCCTTGTCGCTAGGCAGACACCATACCCACTGTGCCATAGCTACTTAAAAATATATAGTAAAATATACACAGAGGTTACTAGGTTTGTGATGATTTACATCTGACTTTTCTTCATGCATCCCTGAGAGAGCCAAAATCTTACAAGGTAAGTAACATATCTTACCTTGCTTATCTCTTTCAGTGCGGGAACCGAATTTTGAAGGCCTTTGCAAACAGTTTGGATCCAGATGAGACGCCACAGAACGTGGCGTCTCATCAGGATCCAAACTGTTTGCGATTCTGATAGCATTCTTTGAAAAAAATTGAAGAAAATGCTGATTTTAGAAATTCAGCAGAAGACATTTTAGCAGACGACAAATTTCCCAGCATGCAAAGGGTTAGGATGCAGTCCAAAATTAGCCTGTGCTGTCCACAAAGATTAATCAGAGTTGTAACTTTCATTCTTAAGATGTTGTTTTTTTGTAAGAAGAGACTTCCTTCGAACAAAAAACACCGTAAAAGGGGAAAGTGTTGTCCCTGATTAGCCTTTGCCGACTGCAAGTTCCCAGAGCGAGGCAAATATGTAATCCCGCAGCATTTGATAGAAAAGAATATCATGACAATAATTTAAATTTCATTAATCTTATGTCTTTCTATTGTCATTTCTTTCACATTTTTAATATTTTTTTCTTATTTCCTACAATTTCATTTGATAATTTAATCTATAATTTAATTTCTCATATTTCACATCATATCATTTCTCTTATTTCACATCATATAATTCCCCTTATTCCAAATTCATTTCTCGTATTTCTCAAAGTTCACATTGTTTCAATCACTCATTCCAATTACCACTGATTTTCCCATATTTCACACACAACTCTCATTTCTCTTACTTTCTCATGAATGTCGCCAAGGGCTGCGGCCAGCACTCTGTAGGCGGAGGTCTTGCCACCGAATGGTTCACCGACAATCATGAAACCATGACGCACAATCATCATCTCGTAGATCTGAGAAATGGAAGAGAAAACTTTTTTTTAAAGCAGTTGTATACTATCTTTTGAACTGTAAAACCATAGTGTATTAATTTGTGTACTGTAAAACCATAGTGAATTTTCTTGTGTACTGTAAAACCATAGTATTTTTTTGTTTTATACTTTAAAACCAAAATATATTTTGTTTTGTACTTTAAAACCATAACATATTTTGTTTTTGTACTGTAAAACCATAGTGTATTTTTTTGTGTACTGTAAAACCATAGTATTTGTTGTTTTGCACTTTAAAACCAAAATATATTTTGTTTTGTACTGTAAAACCATAAAATATTTTGTATTTGTAGTGTAAAACCATAGTGTATTTTCTTGTGTACTGTAAAACCATAGTATTTTTTTGTTTTATACTTTAAAACCAAAATATATTTTGTTTTGTACTTTAAAACCATAACATATTTTGTTTTTGTACTGTTAAACCATAGTATATTTTTGTGTACTGTAAAACCATAGTATTTGTTGTTTTGCACTTTAAAACCAAAATATATTTTGTTTTGTACTGTAAAACCATAAAATATTTTGTATTTGTAGTGTAAAACTATAAATATCTGTACGCAAAAAGTGTGTTGTTTTAATTTAACAAGAGCACACCATAACGGGTGCCTGCAACACTTGGCTGCAGGTGCAGCTGTTTTGAATAAATGAAAGCTTGTCAGATTTTTTTTTACCTTGACCTTTGACCAAGTGACCCAAAAATGGGTGTGGGGTGTAGAACTCATCAAAGTGCATCTACATATGAAGTTTCAAAGTTCTAGATGGAAGCACTTTGA
Source organism: Dreissena polymorpha (assembly GCF_020536995.1). NCBI lineage: Eukaryota > Metazoa > Mollusca > Bivalvia > Myida > Dreissenidae > Dreissena > Dreissena polymorpha. Next base: position 38,830,300 of record NC_068364.1, read on the forward strand.
TTTTAGAGCCAAATGTCAAGGTTTTAGCATGACATGGACGGCAGACGACGAGCTTGCTATGACAATACCTCGGGTTTTCTCCGAAAACAGCCGAGCTAAAAATTGATGCAGTTGTTCCTGAGGATAGTTTACTACATACTTGAGGGAGATGCAGGGAGGGGGTTAAATCAAATGTCAAACAATAGACTGTACCTGCTGTATTTTCTCGAGGAAGAAGTCAACACACTGCAGATTCATCTTGACGCAGTTGTCCCGCACATGCTCATTGAGGATTTCGTAATCTGGTTCGGGAAGTTTCACGCCGGGGAAGAGATCCGAAGTGATACCATGGAATAGGGGCAGGTCGTGGCTCAAGAACTTCGGAAGGTTGACGTCAATGATGGAACGTAGCATCAGAATGTTCTCGTCCTCGTCTGGGTATTTCAGCTGAAGAAACGATGAGAGAACATCTTTTACTCTTTACCACTTAGATATGCACTTTGACAGGTTTATAGACCCTGACCTTAGAAAATCAAACACAATTTAAGACCTTTCTTGACAGATTCAAGTTTTAAATTCTTTATTTCCAACCTTGATACTGATGAGCAGCAAACAGCATAAAATCTGAACAGCATGCACGTTACTCGCTGGCTGTTCTGGTTTTATGCTGGTTGCATATAGCCATTTCCACTTTGATTCTGAGTGGAAAAGGGTTAAAATTGTCCTTCTGAAAACTGGTTCAGTTGGTTGTCATTTTTGTTACAGAAGAGAAAAGATTGGGGACATTTGAACAAGATTAGTTACTGAAAAGCAAATAAAGAATTGTATTTAGGTATTTCAAGAAGAAAAGTTAAATAAGCGTTATTTCTGATTTAAGTGTCTTCAAGATAGGCAATAAACCATCAGCCAATGTCAAATATTAGGCTTGCCTAGTGATTTTTTATGGTTTATTTTGAGCCCAAATATGGTATCTCCCCCGCCCCCCTTAAATGGAATATATTTTTCCCCTAAAATTAAAACTCCCCTATAAATGTAAGCTTTATTTGGAAAAAATAAATTGGCAAAATATTGAAAAAAATACAAAGTAAAATTCACTTTTGGATATGTTCCAAGCTATTTTTATCAAACCAAGTTTGAGTATATATTTTAGCATCTGTAGCAAAGTCTTTGATAAATGTTTAAAAAAGAAAAGAAAGAATTTAAACATGTTATGCTTATCAAAGAAATAAAATAATTCCTCTCTCATTAACAATTTTTTACAAGGGCAAGCAATCTTTCCTTCAAAGGTGAACAAAAAATCTTAGGACTAGATTCTCAAAAAAAACAAACAAATAAGCCAGACTGATCGCAACGTACCTTTAAGTTTCCGGCAGCTGTCAAGACAGACTTGACGGCCCTCATGCCGTAGTCGTAGTGATGTTGGGAAGACAGCTGCTCCGAGCACAGTCTGTACACCGCCACGATCTTGATTGACAACGGGCGGGCATTCACGAAACCGCACGAGTACAGCGAGATCTCAGCGATAAGCGCGTAATCTGGCACCATCATCGCCACTGTACGGAACAAAGCCTGCAAACGATTTGTTATGAATTCAGTGATATTTTTTTATTATTTTAGTATATAAATTTCCAAATAGCTATAATTTTCTTTATTTTTCCCTTTTCTAAGCAATGCACCAAATAACTAGAAAATATGTTCCAGGTCAAATAATTAAAGGTTTCAGTAGGAAAAATGAATTCATGAGTGATTTTGTTAAATGTTTTATGAGGTAAAACTTTAAACATGGATTCGTTTCAATCACCGTAGAAAACTATGTCCCCAAAGGGATTGATAGGAATTCAGTTACTTTTTAAGAAATATTTTATGACATAATACTTAAGATACAGCTGTTTTAATATTATCATAACGTTTGGGCTTAAGAGCAAGATGAAAATAATTAAGTGGTGCCCTTAACTTGAGGTAACATTATTTTTTAACTACATAAGCTTTGCTTCTATTTTCTAACAAATGCATTTCATATTAGTACCGTAACATTTTACGAACCACTTCAACAGTCACACAGGAATTGTGTCCCACTTTAGGGGAAAAAATGGAGGTTTATGTGAAAATTGTAATCATTCTTATTGCAAGTTGAATAAACACACTCAAGCGAAAAGGATGGCACCTGGAATTCATGGGTGGATAGAATGATGATAGACCCTTAATTATTTTAGCTGAATTGCATTGAAACCCATAGGCTATTTGAAACGCTCTTGAGTCAGTTTCCTGGGTAGAACCAGTACTTAGTGTCATTTGAGTAGAGATCTAAAGAACACTCCCACAGTGGAAATCCAGCCCATGACCTCCCTGTGGCTAGGTGGAAACCATATCCACTATGCCACGGCGACTATGGATAGACTTATGAGTGAGTAGACTTATGGCCGAGTACTTATGGTGAGTGAATTTGTACCTTAAGGTTGTCAGGCAGCTCAGAACGGCCAGCGTAACCAGGGTTCATGGTGATAAACACGGAGCAGGTTGGGTCCAGTCGGATCTCTGTGCCTTCAAACACCAGGCTGTCTGCACCACTATTAATGGCTGGAGATATAAGGGACAATAAGTATGTGTTTAAAATAAACTGTTCATATTTGAGAATCGATCTGGGAAAATAGGGTTTAATTCGTGCAGGTAAAGTATCATCCAAGATTAGCCTGTGTAGTCTGCACAGGCTAATCTAGGATGACACTCTCTGCCTAGACTGAATTTTGGCTAAGAAGAGACTTCCATTAAACTAAAAATTCTATTAAAGCTGAAAGTGAAATCCCTGATAAGCCTGTGCTACTCTGGGAAGACACTTTTGGCAAATGCATTAAGCCAAAGCTAGGCTCATTAATATCTTAATAAATGCAGAATGTAGAGTGCGTCTTAAATATAGAGAACAAAACAAACAGACCTCTTTGGATGGTCAGGATCTGCTGAGCTACGACAGACAACACCTCAAGGTCGATACGGTTGAACTCGTCGAAGCATGACCAGGCGCCACACGATGCAAGGCCCTGAAATTAAATTAGAGAAGATTTGTGGCTGAAGACTGACTGTACCCTGTAAATACTGTACATTCATCTATATATGTCAGCATACATTTTTTTTTTTTTCAATAAATAACTTTTTTGTGGACGCATATGTTGGTTTGTTTTCGATTTTGGAAAAATACATGAGGAAAATGTCTCTGTCATTTCTCTATGTGTTTTTCTTAAATTAATGGATCGCTCAACCGACACAATCAACGAAAATTAAGGCCCATGATAAATAATTAGTCTACAGTAATGGAAAGCATGTTTATCGTAAGCAGGTTAATTCTTATTTCCTACAATAAAAAGCGGTGTCTTTTCATTTATTCATAGATGGAAACCTCCCATTTAGCAAAGCGCATAAATACATGGATACATTCATGAGCTTGTAACATGCAGTGTAAAAAAGTTATCCCATCAAGACAAATATCCAAATATGAATATTTTGTTCTCTAATATATATATTATATACATTTTTATAAATTATTACAACCGTTTACTGACCTTGAAGAATTTCCCGAGGGCGATGTAATCCAGACCGTCGGAGCAGTTGAAGACGACGCACTGCTTGGCAACGGCCTTGGCGAGATCCTTGGTGGTCTCAGTCTTACCGGTTCCTGCCGGGCCCTCCGGGGCGCCACCCAGATGCAGCTGCAGGGCACCAAACAGGGTCCTGGGGAAAGTGCAGGAAAAATATTTGAGTAAATTTTGTGGGGATTATCGTGAAACTGTGGTATATCTGCTGGTCATTTCACTACGAGATCCCACTCCAATTATGAGGGAAAAGTCTTTAAAAACTCTATATTACGTGAATTTGAAATGAGACATCACATAGGGAGAGAGTAGGGACTATTTTCCTTCTCTTCATTATGATAAGTGCACATTCAGTAAGAACAGAAAATACAGTAAATTCATTTACATTCATCGTCATGAAATTTTGTGGTTGAAAAAAACAACAATAATATTTTGAGTACATGGAAACTGGGGATTTCTGATTTAAGGGGGGGGGGGGGGAAAGGAGACATTTGTGTCTGTCAATTTTTCGAAGTGTTTATTTTTAATTCATGGATTGGCCAAACCACGGAATCAAGAAAAATTAATGTACCATAAATAATAATGATTTAACAGTACTTAGACGGCTAATTAAATCTCAAGCTATCACAAATATTGTATATGTAACAGGAACACAAATATTTAACATGATCTTATTTATGAAATTATTTTATTTTTTTTGAATTTAATACTTGGTTATGAAGTTTACCATAGTTTCAATTAATAAGGGCAAGAAGTTCCCAAGAAAACGTCCAGAAATTAAAACTAGTCGGACAAGAACAGATTGACAGAGTGAAACACAAAGTGGCAACTTTTGTATTTCCTGCAATTAATTCAAGGAAACATACAAACTACATCTACAGTATTTGAACCTAGCGCTGGGCCCCAACAGGGCATCATCCATGTGTGTGAAGTGTTGTCTCCGATTAGCCTGTGAAGTCTGCACAGGCTATACATGGACAATACTTTCCCCTTTATTGAATTTTTCTTTTAAAGGAAGTATGTATTTATTTTTACCTTGCGGTCAAGGATAACCCATGAAAGTGCAAGCACTTATTTCCAATGGGGTCCTTTGGTTTTGCTGAAGAGACAGCAAGCAGAAGAGACAGTATTGAGATACAAGGAATCCGGGTGCGATACTCTAGCTATTTGCGAATAGATACCTTGGTTCTTTTACGTGCTCAGTGTATAGCAATGATACACGCAAGAATTACCTGGGTTTCATTTCAGTACATCTCTAGTTGGGTGGGAAATACTTGAAGCATTTCTGAAATTTCCAGTGCCCCGGCCGGGATTTGAACCGGGGACCTCTGGAATGGTAGACCAGAATGTTACCACTCGACCATCGCGTCTCTTTTTTAGAGTCTAGATTGCCGTGTCTGACTGCACAGGCTAATCAGGGACAACACTTTACGCAAATGCATTAAACCACTGTTTTTCAGCTCCCCACTCATTTGCATACTGTACCTGTAACATCTGTCAGTGAGGGGGGTGATCACAAGGCGGCCTGAGTTTCCGAGATACTCATAGCCGTACTTCAACATGGCGTTGATCATCCTGGTTACCATGCGATCATCCTGACAGAAAAAGAGAACAAAATATTTTGGTAATCGTTTTATAACATTTAAACAAGTGATAGGTGTAAATTTAGTTTCATCATTCAATATTTCAAAAATAAAACTATAAAGAAATATTTGTAATCATACGATCATTATGGCAAAAAAAGAACAGACTATTTTGGTTTACTTTTTTATAAGTGATAAGGTGTGAATTTTTCATATGAGAAATAAACTAAACTAAAAAAAAATTAATATGAAAAATACCATTACTGCATAAAAGCTTGTCCCTGATAAGCCTGTGTGGATTGCACTGGCTAATATGGGACAAAACTTTACACATATGGTTTAAGCCCCGTTTTTTCAAGAGCAGGTCTCATATAAAGAAATAATACAAGCAGAGCCCTTACCACCAAAAAATATCTCAGCTGACTTAAACAATTACCTAAGCATAAGGACACCAGGGGCCGTATTCCAGTAGCTTCTTAAGTTAAAAAATAACTTAAGTTGAAATATTGCGCAGTATTTTTACTTATCTCTGCCATTTTTTCTTTAAACATAAGATTTTACTTAAGTTAAATTCTGGTAGCTTCATAAACTTAATAAATTTCTTTACTCTGTGTATTTTTTCTCATATATTAAAAATTAAGTTAACTTCCTTTAACTCTTAAAGGAATTTCTTAAAGAGAAATACTAAGCATCTCATGTTTTGTTTTTTACATTTCTCATTTAACTTAAGAAATTTATTTAAGAAATTTCATAACTTGAGTGAAAACTTAAGAAGCTACTGGAATACGGCCCCAGAAGGTTGTTAATCGGCCATTTCACAACAAAACAATATCAAATAACAATACAAGCAAGACCTTACCTCCCAGTAATATCGGAGCTGACTGAGCCAGTTGAAGTCAAACTCACTGGAGATGTTCAGAGACACGAGATTGGCCAGCACGTCTCTCGCGTGAACGTCCAATACAATCAAGGCTTGAAGTGTTGTACGGTTCTGTTTTGACAGCTTGCCGCGCACCTGTGAACAATAAGAATATGTATTATTATTACATTAAAACCCTTTCCCCCATAAGAAGCAAAGTAAAAATGACTTGCAGCCAGCATAAAACCGAAAAAGCCTGCGAGTGAATCGCCGTCTGATCAGGTTTATGTTGTTTGCTGCTCATCAATTGGGGCTAAAAATGAAGCCTTTCAAACTAGAATTTAGTAAGAAAGGGAATAAAATTTAATTTAACTTTCAAAGGGACCACAAATGCGTCAAAATACGTATGTAAGTGGCAAAGGGTTAATTAACCGTTTACCACTTAGATACATATTTGAACACATTTGTAGTCCCTCAGAAAGTTCAATTTTATTAGAGACCTTTCTAACTAGATTCAAACGTTAAAGGCTTCATTTCCAACCCTTAGATACTGATGAGCAGCAAACAGCAAAAAACCTCAACAGACTGCGAGTCACTCGCAGGCTGTTCTGATTTTAAGCTGGTTGCAAACGCCATTTTCACATTGCTTCTTATGGGTGAAAGGGTTAACCATGAAAGTGCAGGAGGTCTGTAAATCTTGTCAATATTACTGGCCCAAATTCCAATGAACCAGTCTGTCAGCTACAATTTGCAAAAAAAACATTGCAATTGTTTGGATGTTCACTTCGTAAGTCCGGTCAGTACAATTGCAAACCCATCAAAGTGATTGTCCGATTCTATGACAACTATTGTGTAAACATTTAAGTATACTATTTATTAAATAATGAATAATAAAAAAATCACCATGGCAACAATCTCGTCGATCTGTTTGTTGTTCAGGTCAAGGTACAGCTGGAGAGCATTGCCGCCCTTCCTGATGGCCTCGTGAATGAAGTCCGTCCAGTACTTGGCCGTAACAGCCAGTACACACTGACCGGGCCAGGCCTTGACCCACGCAGACCTTGGCTGAGTCTTGTACGCCTCCAGGGATTCACCGGTCACCTGATAAAATCAAACAATGGGTGAAGTTTTGAATAAATTAAAGCTTGTCAGAAGATTTTTTTTTTCTTTTTTAAAGGTCACAGTGACCATGACCTTTAACCTAGTGCCCCAAAAATGGGTGTGGCATGTAGAACTCATCAAGGTGCAGCTACATATGAAGTTTCAAAGTTGTAGGTGGAAGCACTTTGATTTTAGAGCCAATTTTAAGGTTTAAGCATGACATGGGCGGCGGACGAGCTGGCTATGATATTACCTCGGGTTTTCTTCAAAAACAGTCGAGCTAATAAAATGAACCCTTATGAGATACTTAATGTTTATCGCCCTCTGAGCGCAAAAAGGTACCATGTGGCACTGAAATTAGTAGGCACATGGTACCCATTGGCACCAATGGGGCGATAAAAGGCCTATCATATGAGTCATGCTCTAGAAAAACTGGACTAAATAAATAAATGTGCCTAATGTTTGATTGTGTCGTCCTAGATTAGCCTGTGAAGTCAGCACAGGCTAACCTGGGAAATCAATTTCGGCTTTAATTGAATTTTTTGTTAAAATGAAGTCTCTTATACACACAAATAGAGTTTAGTTCAAAAGAATCGTCCATGAATAGCCTGTGTGGAAAGCAGGGGTCAATACTTTGAGTTTTCATAAACATGAGTTTGAGGTTGAGTCTCACCTTGTGCAATGAGGAAAGCATGTCAGCCTCCAGCTCCAGGAGCCACTTCTCCACCTGGCCGCGAGCCTTTGAGGTCGAGATCACGTCACGCAGTTGCACCACCTGTCACGTGAAGAAAACATACATAGTTATTTCTTGAAATTAATTATTACTGGACATAATTGTTTAAACTTATAAGCAAATTTTGCTAAAATATTCAAACACCATACCATGTTAAAACATGATCAGCCACTAATTGATTTTCAGCTATAGTTTTCTTAAGTTAAAACATCAATTAGTGTTTGCCACTCAGTGTTTAATTATGTTCAATTAAAGAGACAGCTAGAGATATAGAATATACATTTTCTAGTTGCCACCAGGCCTTGCACCTGTTGATAAGAATTCTTGGTGGACTCTGGAAAGCATTTGTGTTAAATAGCAAAAATAAAACTCAATGAAAACTTTGTCTAGTTGTGTACGTAATTGTTTCATCAAATTACCTCTTTCAGTGCTGGAACCGAATTTTGAAGGCCTTTGTAAACAGTTTGGATCCAGATGAGACGCCACAGAACGTGGCGTCTCATCAGGATCCAAACTGTTTAATATTCTGATAGTATTCTTTGAAACAAGGAACAAAATTGTCACAAAACCAGGTTTTCAATGTGAAAAAAGTCTGATAAAGGGTGACAACTCAAACTAAACTGATTGTTTATAATTAACCCCCTTTGTTTCAAAATAAATCTATTTTTAGTCGTGGCGACCTTGACCTTGGAGATAGTGATGTAATTCTTTCTTGCGACACACCGTCCCATGATGGTGAACAAATGTGCCAAATGATTTTAAAATCTCACAATGAATGACATAGTTATGACCCAGACAAGCTCATTTATGGCCATTTTTGACCTTTGAACTCAAAGTGTGACCTTGACCTTGGAGATATTGACGTAATTTTTTCGCGCAACACACCGTCCCAAGATGGTGAACAAATGTGCCAAATGATTTTAAAATCTCACAATGAATTACATAGTTATGGCCCGGACAAGCTCATTTATGGCCATTTTTGACCTTTGAACTCAAAGTGTGACCTTGACCTTGGAGATATTGACGTAATTCTTTGCGCAACACACTGTCTAATGACGGTGAACAAATGTACCAAATGATATTAAATCTCACAATGAACAACAAAATTATGACCCGGACAAGCTTGTTCCGCCCGCCAGGCCGCCCACCCGCCCGGCCGGTTGCCGACATTCGCCAATCTAATAACCAGTTTTTTCCTTCGGAAAACCTGGTTAAAAAATCGAAGAAAATGCTAAGTTTAGAAATTCAGCAGACGACATTTTAGCAGAAGACAAATTTCCCAGCATGCAATGGGTTAAGCCACACACCTCTCCCTCACTGCTCAGCATGTGCGTGATGTCTAGCACGTCCGTAAACTCCAGCTTTGCAATGCCCTCAAAACACTTCTTCAAGTGCGGCTGCACTCGCTTCGGGTCCTTGGTCTCGGACAGGATCTCAAGCAGCTCGTCGTTGGACAGGAAGAAGAAGCGCGGGAAGTACAGCCGCTTCTTTTCCAGGTAATCGTTCAGACCCTTGTAAAAGGAAACTCACTTTGTGGATGCAGTTCAGTATGTTTTTTGGTCAAATTTAGGGGACAAACTTTGGGCTTTAAATATAATATTGAAAACACTTTTATTACAAACTGTTAAGTATTTGAAAGCAAACAAAACTCAACAAACAATTTCCTAATTTTAGTAAAAAACACATGATTTTCTCCAATTAAAAAGGCCCAAAATAGCGGGAAAAAAACCTGCACCTTTTGAATGAGTTCGAGCAGTTCGTTGGACTTCTTCAGACGCTCGAGAAGCTTGTCGATCTTGATCACCTCGAGCACGTGTTTGTCCAGCAAGGACGCCTTCATGATGTCGCGCCAGTTCTTGTCGACTGTTGTAAACCTGCACCGAGTTACACAGATTTCAATAGATTTTATAAACCAGGAAAAAAATGCCCCTTGTTCATGACATGTGCAGGGGTCAAAGAAAATGTTCTGGGGCGAAAATACTTAAGTCAAGAGTTTTTTTGTTTCTGCCTATTTGTTAAATGATAAGCAAATATTGTTTTGCATAAACTTAAGCGAAATTCTATGCAAACAACTGAAATTTTACACACACAAAATACATTTGGAGTTGGCTTCTTGGTGACAATTTGGTCAAATGAGGCCAATAATATTTTCAGAGTCAAAAAGACAAATTTTTCATTTCTTAATTGCAAAAACTCATCTAAATATTCTTTTACATGCCTTATGGCCAAAATCTTAAGTTTTAGTGCTTATTTTATTTGTTCACCTGCAGATAATGCACTTCTGGAACCAAATTGATACAGCTTTCCTTCCTGTTGGAAATTGTTTCAAACAGCAATTAGGCATTTTGTAATTTTCCTCAACTGGGAAAGTGCCATTTTCAGGTAATTTATAAAAAAGGAAAAACAATCGCTGAAGATGGGTACAAAATGAATTCCTGCAGCTGTGAAAACCAGACAGCGTACCTGCGTCCCTCTTCAGGCATCTGGGCCATGATGTCGGGGGAGGAGAAAATGGGCTCCAGGTAGAGCCAGGTGGCCTGCACCTTGAGCCACTCATCCAGTACATCTTGTAACAGCATCAGCTTGCCTTCCCAGTCCCTGGGGGCGAAACCAACATTCATGATTATGGTAAAATAAATTGCAACAAGAACAGTTACTTCTAGGGTATTTCAACCACCCACAGAGCCGGGTTCTGGGAAAATGGGGCTTATTGCATGACCATGAAGCAGTCTGCACAGAATTACTAGGCAACACACTTTCCACTTTTACAAAAATATTCATTTAACCCTTACAGTGCGGGAACCGAGTTGTGAAGGCCTTTGCAAACAGTTTGGATCCAGATGAGACGCCACAGAACGTGGCGTCTCATCTGGATCCAAACTGTTCGCTATTCTGATAGTATTCTTTGAAAAAAAAGAAGAAGAAAATGCTAATTTTAGAAATTCTGCAGACGACATTTTAGCAGACGACAAATTTCCCAGCATGCAAAGGGTTAAAGGGAAGTGTCCTCCTTGATAAGCCTGCACAGACTGATCTGGGACGACACTTTACAAACATTTGTTCATTAAGCCCAGTTTTCCTTGATTGAGGCTCATATTACAAGATCTTCTTTGGTTTTATACTCCCCACAGTAAAAGCAATATGGCTTAAGCCTTGAGCCACTTGTCCAGGACTCCAGGACGTATTGTAGCAGTATCAACGTATCAACGTGCCTTCCCATTCCCTGGGGACAAAATGAACAATCATAATTAATGCAAATGTCTTATGTGTCTTATGTACCAAATTAGCCTATGCAATCAGCACAGGCTTATCAGCGATGGCACTTTTTTTTTAAATTGGAATTTTGGTGAGAAGAGATAAAAAATATATTTTAAATCCAATAAAAACGGAAAGTAGCTAACCTGGGACAAAACTTTATCTACATTAATTAAGCCTCGTTGTCCCAAAATGGGGCTAATATAGCTCAAGCCTTAAGCCACTCGGCCAGGACATCTTGTAGCAGCAGCATCATGCCTTTCCATACACTGGAGACAAAAATGTGGCAACAAGTGAACATCACTAATACAAAAGCTATCACTTCTAAGGGCTTTTTACAACCAGGTCTGTTTACCCTATCTATAGGTTCTCAGAAGGTCGGAGAGTTTTCCTGGGTAGTTTTTTTACTGTAGTCAGTAGTTTTTACTTTTGCCTTCATTTAGAGCACCAAAACAGCATACCTAGGTAACAATTAACTTTAAACTGTGTATAAAACACTGAATGAAATTTGTTTCTATTAATTTCATATGTTAAATCATGTTTATTGTAAAATATTTGTGAATGTGAACACTGAGCTTCTAAACAACATTATTACAAAAGTTTTTACCTCGTGTCCACTGCCCTTGCAACACAATATGAAATCTTTAGACAAATTTAACCCTTGTACAAAAATGAAGAACTATTACCATTGTTTTTATTTGTTCAAAACTGGGTCCAGTATTCCCAAATAAAAGCTGCGCCATGAGCGCATGATACGCCCGTCGTTCGCCAATGAAGTAGTAAGGTAATAAATAACCCTTTGAATCATTTTTTTACTTCAGTTTATTTGTATTTGAATACATGGTTTATTTTATAAGTACATGAGCATGGAAATCACGAAATTTTGACGAACAAAGTCCCATAACTCTGGAACGACAATTCAGAATTCCGTCAAAAACGAAAGGGGATCAGGGTTTATCAATATTAAGATTGTGTTGAAATTTGAAAAAAATCCATCGAAGGATATTTGAGCTACAGTAGGACATTCAATGAAATCACGAAATTTTGACGAACAAAGTCCCATAACTCTGGAACGACAATTCAGAATTCCGTCAAAAACGAAAGGGGATCAGGGTTTATCAATATTAAGATTGTGTTAAAATTTGAAGAAAATCTGTCAAAGGATATTTGACGTAGCGTACGACATTAACAGACGGACGGACGGACGGACGGACGGACGGACGGACAGACGGACGCGGGGTATACCATAATACGTCCCGTCATAGACGGGCGTATAAAAAATCCATCGGGGGATATTTGAGCTACGGTAGGATACATGAACAACAATAACATTTAAGGTCACAGTGACCTTGACCTTAGAATGAATGACCTTGAAATGACCAGTGGTCATCTAAGTGTGCTTGCAAACCTTCATGTCAAGTTTGAAGACTCTATGTCCAAGCATACCAAAGTTATAACAATTTTAACATTTTAACATTTAAGGTCACAGTGACCTTGTGTGACCTTGACCTTAGAATGAATGACCTTGAAATGACCAGTGGTCATCTAAGTGTGCTTGCAAACCTTCATGTCAAGTTTGAAGACTCTATGTCCAAGCATACCAAAGTTATAACAATTTTAACATTTTAACATTTAAGGTCACAGTGACCTTGACCTTCAAATGAATGACATTGAAATGACCAGTGGTCATCTTCTAGTACTGGCCAATCTTTATTTCAAGTTTGAAGACTCTAGGTACAAGCATACCAAAGTTATAACATGAAATAAGAACTTTAACATTTTTACATTCAAGGTCACAGTGACCTTGACCTTCAAATGAATGACCTTGAAATGTCCAGGGGTTACTTACTAGTTCTGGCCAACCTTCATGTCAAGTTTCAAGACTCTAGGTCCAAGCATACCAAAGTTATAACAACTTTAACATTTTTACATTCAAGGTCACAGTGACCTTGACCTTCAAATGAATGACCTTGAAATGTCCAGTGGTTACTTACTAGTTCTGGCCAACCTTCATGTCAAGTTTCAAGACTCTAGGTCCAAGCATACCAAAGTTATAACAACTTTAACATTTTTATATAGCTACAGTAGGACATTCAATGAAATCACGAAATTTTGACGAACAAAGTCCCATAACTCTGGAACGACAATTCAGAATTCCGTCAAAAACGAAAGGGGATCAGGGTTTATCAATATTAAGATTGTGTTAAAATTTGAAGAAAATCTGTCAAAGGATATTTGACGTAGCGTACGACATTAACAGACATACGGACGGACAGACGGACGGACGGACAGACGGACGCGGGGTATACCATAATACGTCCCGTCATAGACGGGCGTATAAAAAGTATATATGTTTTTGTAGGACCAAACAATTCCCAATATTTTCATATTTTTAAGATCTAAACATTTTATTCATCTCTCATCCAGCTATATAATTTCAACCTAAGTAAATATAATACTGAAAACATTTTTTCTCTCGATTTTGAAGCATTTTTTTTTAGCAAAACAGCAACAAAACTAATTTCCCAATTTTAGTCAAAACGCCGCAAATTTTCCCAATCCAAAATGGTGAAAAAACAACTGATAACATACAATGTTTAATTAAAAAATCACTCCAATTTAAACAGAAAAAAATAAATAACAAAACAACAACTAAGGAAACTGGTGTGTGATTAACTCTTTACTAATGCCTCAGGATGCCAACAGGGCTGAATGATTTGACAGACTTGAACAATGTTAATATGAGGGATTGGGTTAATTTACTCCAGTGCATGTTCATATAATTAATGATGCCTTCAAATATCACAACAATAAACAAATAAAAGTAAAGATAGCACTGATATTTTCAACATATAAAATTATCTATGGTATGGTGCCTCACTTAATTTTCAAGAAAACACATCTAACTTTATTTCAGATTTTCAAAGGCCTGAGATAGGAAATTTGAATGCCAACTTTGTAGCATGATTTTCATAGTCTTGCAGTCATCCCTGGAAATACTTAACTCTTTCCTCAACAAGACATTATTAGATCATTTCATCAGTTTCGTATGTTTTACAAATAATGAAACACAAATCCACTTACAAGTTAGATAATGGGTTGAAAAATGAACATTACATGTCAAACAGTGAAACCCCATTTTCCTCTTCATAGACGGCCTGATGCACGGCAAAAATCCTCTTTGTTGAATATATCTTCTCTTTGTTTTCTTTTTTTTATTCATTTGTTATCATCGCCACTCATGAATTTTTTTAAATTAATTTCTCTGATCACTCATTAATGAATTCAATAATGAACTATAACCAACACATTTCCTTCGGCTTGAACATTGTACAAATATTCTTAAGATTTTAATTTGTCATAAAAAAACAACAACAAGATGTGTTTGTGAAACACTTTGTCCCCCCTATATATTTGACCTTTGACCTTGAAGTATGACCTTGACCTTTCACCACTCAAAATGTGCAGCTCCATTAGATACAAGTGCATGCCAAATATGAAGTTGCTATCTTCAATATTGCAAAAGTTATGGCAAATGTTAACGTTTGACACAAACCAAAAAACCAACAAACAAACCAACAGACAGAGCAAAAACAATATGTTCCCCACTATAGTGGTGGGGGACATAAAAATAAAGATTTGTTCACGGAAAACTGGCCTAAATGTGTATGTGTAAAATGTCATCCAACATTACTGTGTTTTGTCCTAGATGCCCTTGCTTTCTAAGTGTAAACTATTGCAACAGTTCAATAATATGTGTTTGCAAGTAAAACACCCACACCCAGTTAGTTTTAATTAAGCCTTAATCTGGAAAAAAGAGGCTTAATGCATATGCATAAAGTGTTGTCTGCACGGGCTTATCAGGAATCAAACTTGCAACTTTTATAGCAGTTTTCATCGACAGGAAGTCTCTTCTTAGTGAACACCAGTTTAGGTCCCTGATTAGCCAGTGTGGACTGTACAGGCTAATCTGGGACGACACTTTAATCACATGCATTAGGGACAGTTTTTCCAGAACAAGGCTAAATTTGTATGATTACAATAAAATCTTAAGAATGCTGACTGCACCGGCTAATCTGGGACAAAACTTTATGCACATGCATTAAGCCCCATTTTCCCAGAAAAAAGCTAAATAAGTCATAACTAGAGTGCTTACTTAATTTCCACTTCAAAAGGCTTGATGAAAGGGGACCCACGCATGGTCTGTGTCTTCACAATGTGGTCGTCCAATAGCAGCTGAATGTCGTCCACCGAGGACAGGATTGAAGTGCCCGTGTCACGGTACGAGATAATGGTGAACTCAATCTGAAACACACACCCACAAACATGTTCATACTGGTACGAGATAATGGTGAACTCAATCTGTAACACACACCCACAAACATGTTCATACTTGAACGAGATAATGGTGAACTCAATCTGAAACGCACACCCACAAACATATTCATACTGGTACGAGATAATGGTGAACTCAATCTGTAAACACCCACCCACAAACATGTTCATACTGGTACGAGATAATGGTGAACTCAATCTGAAACACACACCCGCAAACATGTTCATACTCAGTACGAAATAATGGTGAACTCAATCTGAAGCACACACCCACAAACATGTTCATACTGGTACGAGATAATGGTGAACTTAATCTGTAACACACACCAACAAACATGTTCATACTTGTACGAGATAATGGTGAACTCAATCTGAAACACACACCCAGAAACATGTTTATACTGGTACGAGATAATGGTGAACTCAATATGTAACACACACCCACAAACATGTTCATACTCAGAACGAGATAATGGTGAACTCAATCTGTAACACACACCCACAAACATGTTCATACTGGTACGAGATAATGGTGAACTCAATCTGTAACACACACCCACAAACATGTTCATACTGGTACGAGATAATGGTGAACTCAATCTGAAACACATACCCACAAACATGTTCATACTGGTACGAGATAATGGTGAACTCAATCTGAAACACACACCCACAAACATGTTCATACTCAGTACGAAATAATGGTGAACTCTATCTGTAACACACGCCCACAAACATGTTCATACTGAGTACAAGATAATGGTGAACTCAATCTGTAAACACACACCCACAAACATGTTCATACTGGTACGAGGTAATGGTGAACTCAATCTGAAACACACCAACAAACATGTTCACACTTGTACGAGATAATGATTAACTCTATCTGTAACACACACCCACAAACATGTTCATACTCAGTACGAATTAATGGTGAACTCAATCTGAAACACACCCACAAACATGTTCATACTGGTACGAGATAATGGTGAACTCTATCTGTAACACACACCCACAAACATGTTAATACTCAGT